>NC_057810.1:319843483-319990407 GCF_018294505.1 Triticum aestivum | reverse complement strand
AGCAGCCGTCTCCGGCCACCCCTCGCTTCCCCGACTAGCTCAGAAGCTCCGCCACGACCCCCTCTTCCTCCCCACCGCTCCACGGTCCTCCAGAAGCCCTGCATCGCCGCCACGTCGCCGTTCCCCTCCTCGGGCTCCGACCACCGTCGCCGTCGATTCGCCGTCTCCAGCGCGTCCCCGAGCCCGCTTCGACGCCAACTGCAACCGCGGTGAGCTACGCCACCGTTTCCCCCTCTCCTCCCCCTCGTTCCCCCACCGTAGCCTCCTCCCCACCACGGCCGAACCTCCGCCGTCGCCGAGCTCGCCGTCGACGCAGCTCCGGTGACCATTTGGTCACCCCGGCGAGTCCAACGAGTTCGCAAGACCCCGTAGAGCATCCCTAGCGCCTCGCTTCGCTCGCCTTCGAGCTCCAACCCTGTTCCCGTGCACGACCGAACCCCGGCGGCCGCAGCCGAGCTCGCCGCTGTCGACTCCGGCCACCCCAGGCCCAGCCACGGCCACCGTTCGACGCGCGGGAGCAAGAGCTTTCTAACGAGCCCAAGCACGGCCTCTCCCGTGCCCTATAGCGCGATTCCGCATCGCGCCGCCGTCTCGGGCCTCGCCGGCGTTACGTCGCCGGTGGGTTTGACCCACTTTGACCACGGCAGGACACCCCCTGAGTCCCTGACAGGTGGGCCCGGCCCTGTAGCTAATTAGGATTAGCGCTAACCACTGTTAGTTAACCCCCTGACACTGACTAGTGGGCCCCAGCGCCACTAACTAGTAATTAGGATTAAATTAACCCTGTTTAACCCCCCTGTCACTGACGTGTGGGCCCCACACGTCAGGTTTGACTTCAGCCAGCCGCAGTTGACCGCTGACGTCATGCTGACGTCATGCTGGCGCAATAATTATAATTTCTGGATTTAATTTAAATCAGGAAATTCCAGAATATTATTTAAACTTCAAAAATTCATAACTTTTATTCTGTAACTCCAAATTGGACAAATTATATATGAAAAATGATCAGAAAAATCCAATCTACCCATCTGTACTATTTTCATGCATGATCAAACAAGTTAAATTGATGTTTCAAGCAGAACAAGGAAAAGCACTTTAAAAGGCCATGTTTGAGTTTGAAATTTGAATCTATGATTCAAATTTGTTCAAACCCTTCTGGTTTTAGTTGCATTAGCCCAACACACTCATATTGCCATGTTTCATGCATGCATCATATTGTTGCACATTGTTTGGTGATGGTTGTGTATCGGTGTCCTTTGCGACAGGTTCTGCCTCCGAGGAGTACCGTGATTACCCTAACGAAGAACCGTATCAGTGCATCGAACCATCAGGCAAGCAACCAACCAATTGATCATATCGATACAATCCCATGTTCTCGCTCCTGCTCTCTTTTACTGCATTAAGACAACGCGTTTCAAACTGCTGTGTGCTACGGTAGTTGAACCCATTTCCTCTGCATGACCTGTCATTGCCACAGTAACTAGATGAAACCCACTAGCATGTGTAGGAGTTGATTGAGCCATGTGTATGTGTTGTTCCTACCTTGCTATGCCTGCTATGCTTAGAGTCGTGTCAGGTCTGGTTCATCTGGGTGATGGGCTAGAGTGAAATGTTAATGTCGGTAATGAGAGTGGTGTGGTGAACACGATTTGGTAAAGGTATCGATGAGAGGCCATGTAGGAGTACATGGTGGGTTGTTTCATTGAAGCCGACCTTAAGCACTGAGATCTGTATATGTGATTTAAGATACAGCTACTACCATGCATTGGGCCCTGAAATATGACCCCGCTCGACTTCTTATTCACCCTAGCTCTCTGTCCAGGAGTTGCAAGTAGTTTCTGGTGTTTGTAGCCTACTGGAGGCCGTGGATAGCGCTGACCATAGGGGTGGGCTGTGATGCGGTAGGTACGTGGCCGGGTGTACCGAATACCCGTTAGGTATCTCGGGAACCCTGTTCACATCGTTCGGGGCCGTATGGGAAACCTCGGCCAGACTCCCTGCGGATGGAACCTGAATAGGCGATAAACCTGGACTAGAGGCTTAAGTGTTTAGGTAGGTCGTGGTCTACACCCACGTCGGCTTTCGCTTGAAGTCTGCCGAGCACATGTCGTGTGCAGACGCTAAGTGGTGGAAACATGTATGAAGAAGTACACCCCTGCAGGGTTAACATGATCTATTCGAATAGCCGCGTCCGCGGTAAAGGACTACTTGGTTGCCTATACAGTTCATAGACAAGTAAATGGAAACTACTAAAAGCCTCAAGATAAGTGTGAGTGCCGAGGAGGGCTCTTCCGTAGGAAGACGGAGGTGGATCCTCGGTAGTGTATTGAAGTGGTGAGTAGTGGACTCGTGTGCGCAAAACCATTTCAAGTTGGAGTATCGTAGGATAGCCTAGCCAAGAGTCAAAGCTGGCTTGCTGCAATAACTCCACCAACCCTTCTTGATAATATGCATGTATGTAGGATCTGATGTAAATCTTGCTGAGTACCTTTGTACTCATGTTGCTATAATCTACATTTTTACAGAAGACGCTGCAACCCCTTCTGATGGGTTCTATGTAGACGTTGACATCAACGAGTAGGCTAAAGACCCAGGTGGTGACCCTGAGCTTGTGAAGGACCACGTAGTATAGAAGGCTTTCCAAGCCTCTTTTATTTTGCTAGTTGTCTGTACTCAGACAAGTTACTTCCGCTGTTGGTTTGTATGACTGTATGACTTGTATGTCGGGTCGTGAGACCCGTACCTTTGTGTATGTTATGTATGGCTCCCTGAGCCTTAAATAAAGTACTTGTGTCATAGAGTCATGTTGTGATGCTTCGTTGTATTTGCACATATCGAGCATATTGTGTGTATGATTGAAATGCTTGGTATGTGTGGGATCTGACTATCTAGTTGTTTATCTTTAGTAGCCTCTCTTACCGGGAAATGTCTCCTAGTGTTACCGCTGAGCCATGGTAGCTTGCTACTGCTCTGGAACACTTAGGCTGGCCGGCATGTGTCCTTCTTCGTTCTCGTGTCTGTCCCTTCGGGGAAATGTCACGCTTTGAGTACCGGAGTCCTGTTAGCCCGCTACAGCCCGGTTTACCGGAGTCCTGTTAGCCCAATGCTACAGCCCGGACCCACTTGCTGATGACCGACACGTTCGAAGCTGGGTCATGGATGCCTGTCCCTGTAAGTCTGTGCCACTTTGGGTTTACGACTAGTCATGTCAGCCCGGGCTCCTTATCATATGGATGCTAGCGACACTATCATATACGTGAGCCAAAAGGCGCAAACGGTCCCTGGAAAAGGTAAGACGACACCCGTGGGGATACCGTGCGTGAGGCCGCAAAGTGATATGAGGTGTTACCGGCTAGATCGATGTGACATCGAGTCGGGGTCCTGACAGCGTTGGTATGTATGAAGAAGTACACCCCTGCAGGGTTAACATGATCTATTCGAATAGCCGCGTCCGCGGTAAAGGACTACTTGGTTGCCTATACAGTTCATAGACAAGTAAATGGAAACTACTAAAAGCCTCAAGATAAGTGTGAGTGCCGAGGAGGACTCTTCCATAGGAAGACGGAGGTGGATCCTCGGTAGTGTATTGAAGTGGTGAGTAGTGGACTCGTGTGCGCAAAACCATTTCAAGTTGGAGTATCGTAGGATAGCCTAGCCAAGAGTCAAAGCTGGCTTGCTGCAATAACTCCACCAACCCTTCTTGATAATATGCATGTATGTAGGATCTGATGTAAGTCTTGCTGAGTACCTTTGTACTCATGTTGCTATAATCTACATTTTTACAGAAGACGCTGCAACCCCTTCTGATGGGTTCTATGTAGACGTTGACATCAACGAGTAGGCTAAAGACCCAGGTGGTGACCCTGAGCTTGTGAAGGACCACGTAGTATAGAAGGCTTTCCAAGCCTCTTTTATTTTGCTAGTTGTCTGTACTCAGACAAGTTACTTCCGCTGTTGGTTTGTATGACTGTATGACTTGTATGTCGGGTCGTGAGACCCGTACCTTTGTGTATGTTATGTATGGCTCCCTGAGCCTTAAATAAAGTACGTGTGTCATAGAGTCATGTTGTGATGCTTCGTTGTATTTGCACATATCGAGCATATTGTGTGTATGATTGAAATGCTTGGTATGTGTGGGATCTGACTATCTAGTTGTTTATCTTTAGTAGCCTCTCTTACCGGGAAATGTCTCCTAGTGTTACCGCTGAGCCATGGTAGCTTGCTACTGCTCTGGAACACTTAGGCTGGCCGGCATGTGTCCTTCTTCGTTCCCGTGTCTATCCCTTCGGGGAAATGTCACGCTTTGAGTACCGGAGTCCTGTTAGCCCGCTACAGCCCGGTTTACCAGAGTCCTGTTAGCCCAGTGCTACAGCCCGGACCCACTTGCTGATGACCGACACGTTCGAAGCTGGGTCATGGATGCCTGTCCCTGTAAGTCTGTGCCACTTTGGGTTTACGACTAGTCATGTCAGCCCGGGCTCCTTATCATATGGATGCTAGCGACACTATCATATACGTGAGCCAAAAGGCGCAAACGGTCCCGGGAAAAGGTAAGACGACACCCGTGGGGATACCGTGCGTGAGGCCGCAAAGTGATATGAGGTGTTACCGGCTAGATCGATGTGACATCGAGTCGGGGTCCTGACAGCGTTGGCATCAGAGCCGGACTGCCTGTAGGTTCTCCAAGCCAAACTGGTCGATGTTGAGTCTAGAAATTCTTTAGTTATATGTAGGGGAATTGTTTGTGGGTTGGAACGTAAGGCTCTTTTTACTCCTTATACCTTATGACTTTCTGATCTGAGTCAGTCCATTCTTCCACCGGGGGTTAAGGAATTAGGATCTGTTCTCTCTATCAGGATCACGAGTTACTAATCAGTAGTACCTTATAAGTTTGATGGTTACAAGCCTAGTTCAGTTCTACCACCACATTATGTTGCCAGAATGGTTTCAGAACTTTGATATGATGATGTTGAGTATGTACGAAATCCTTTGTCAAATGTCTCAAAATCCTTTTTGAGCATTTACAGCTGTTATGCTGCCGAAATTTTGCTAGAAATTCTAATGCCTTTGCATTATGATTATGCTTTCAGATGGCCACTCGCGACCTCAATCAAGTGGTTCGCCTGACTCGATGCCTAGATGTACCCGGCCATACTGCTAAGTTGGTCAGGGTAATGACTGAGGCTGGATACCGCTGGTATCCTGAGTACACGGTCGAAGAGCAATTCCGGGACTTCAATCAAAGCCAGTATCTCTGCACTGTCAGGATATTTCCATCTTATCCTGGATCCACCGAGCCTCTTCACTGCTCCTATGGACTCGGGGTTACTATTGAGATGGCTGTGCAGGACGCCGCCTACTCTATGATGACCATTATGCGAGTCAGATCTGGTTTATTTCGGGACTCTGATTTCCGGTATATGCCAGGATCACTTCCGGGAGCACAAGGGTATCTCCAGGCTATCTATGCTGACCCCACTCAGGAGGATTCACGGACTCGCACCACTGCTGAGATGCTCGAGGATAAGGACCGTGAAAATCGGGCCTTGAGGTTAGAGCTCTTCAATACCCATGCTGACCACTGGGCCACTTTGACTCGGTTCACACCGGCGGTGCAAGCTGGATATTCGGATATGCGCGATCTCTATCCTGTGAGATCTGCTCTGCCGGACGTGATGGTTTGGCGTGATGTAGGAGGCATCACCCCACCTCGCGGTCCCCGTAGGCCACCGTTTGTTGGTCCAAGGCCTCATCCTAGCCCCTATGGTCCACAAGCTCCGCGAGACCGTCTGTTTCCAGATGATCATGTTGAGCTTCCAGGCCATGGAGGTGACTTCTACGAGGACTACTACGGATCGGTCTGAGTTAGCGGTAGTATCACTAGTTCGCACTAGCTGTGTCGTCTATCGTCCTGCGTGACTCGTGGGATATGACCTAGTTTGTACTCTTTCCGGAGGTGTAGAAAAATAATGTATAGGAGCTTGGGATGCCTCCGATAAGATGTAATCCTCTTTCACCGTAATAGTACTTTGTTTGGTCTTGTACTAAACCCTGTATGGTGTGTATGACGATGGAATAAAGAAGCAGTTTCTATATTTACCATGTCATACGGATGATCATCTTGCATTTCGAGTTATACCTTACATTTTATATCCTATGTCGGAATTTTATCATCCTGACTAAATCATTGTCTTGTTACCTAGGATGGTCAACACGCGCGCTAACCCTGCTTCCCAAGAGCAGGCCGAAGGCAGTGAAGCCAGGGATGCAAATCTGCCTCATCCTCCTTCACTAGCCGAGGTTATGATGGAAGCTGAGAGAAACAAGCGGGAGACCAACCGTTTGTTGGAGCGTATTGAACAGAATACAGCACACCATCAGAGGGCTAACGTGGTGTCACTCAGTGATTTTATCAAATTGCATCCACCCACGTTCCACCACTCCGTCGAGCCTCTCGACGCTGATGACTGGCTTCGCAGTATCTCTCACAACCTGCGTTCCGCGCTGGTAGCGGAGGCTGACAAGGTCACCTTTGCTGCATATCATCTTGAAGGCCCCGCCAGTCTATGGTGGGAGAATTATGGAGCTATGCGCCCAGCGGGCCATGTCACTACTTGGGCTGAGTTCAGCGAGGCTTTCCGTGAACATCACATTCCGGAGGGTCTCATGGACCGTAAACGTGAAGAATTTTGCAGTTTCACCCAAGGTCGACTTTCTGTGGATGCCTATAGCAGGGAGTTTGGTAATCTCGCCCGATATGCAACTGAGGAAGTTTCTACTGACGCCAAGAAGCAAGCAAGGTTCCGTAAGGGCCTTAGTCCCGAGCTTCGCCGCGATCTCCGTCTGCATGAGTGCACATCTTTTCAGAAACTTGTCAACAAAGCCATCAGTGCTGAAACTGGTCAGACTGACTATGACGCAACCCGCAAGCATGGCCGCGACATGGGTTCCTCATCCGGTGCTGGTCCTCAGAAGCGCCGCGTGTGGGTACCCAACACCGCCCTGCCACCCAGGTTCACACCGAGGCCATCTTTCCAGGCGCCTTGCCCCGTTCAACAGTCTGCTCTAGCCAAGCCCTATGGGGGTCCAATCAATAATGCTCCTCCACGTACCAGTTCCGTGACCTGTTTCAAGTGTGGGGAATCTGGTCACTATATGCGTGAGTGTCCCCAGACCAACCCCAATCAATCTGCTAAAGCTGTTGGCCGTGGCAAGCCGACAGGGAAAGTGTTCCACGCCAAGCCGGTCACCGCTACACGTGGCCATGTCAACTGTATCTCTGCCGAAGAAGCTCAAGAGGATCCCAACGTCGTTCTCGGTACGCTTCTTGTTAATTGCCACCCGGCATCTGTTCTTTTCGATACAGGAGCCTCTCATTCATGTATATCCGAGAACTATGCTCGTTTGCATAACGTTGCATTCTGTGACATGCCATCCACTATGGAAATTTCTACTCCCGGGTCTAGATGGCAGACCTCTAGGGTAAGTTTTGGAAATGAAATCCAAGTCAACAGACTTGTTTTCCTCGCGTCTTTGATAGCCCTTAAATCTTCAGATATTAATATCATTTTGGGTATGGACTGGATGTCAGCTCATCAAGCCAAAATTGATTGCTTCTCTAGGACTGTTCAACTCACCCATCCTTCGGGGAAGATAGTCAATGTCTTGACCCGAATAGCCAAGCGACAATTATATTCGCTTAACGCCAGCCCTTTGCCAGACCTTGAGGACATTCCGGTAGTCCGTGACTTCCCGGATGTCTTTCCAGAGGAATTGCCAGGTGTTCCACCTGACAGGGATGTTGAGTTCGTAATAGACCTCATTCCAGGAACCGTTCTGATTGCTAGAAGACCTTATAAGATGGCACCCCTAGAACTAGCCGAGCTTAAGAAACAACTTGATGAGTCCTTGAAAAAGGGTTTCATCCGACCTAGCTCATCTCCGTGGGCTTGCCCCGTCCTATTCGTTAAGAAGAAGGATGGTACGGACCGGATGGTTGTAGATTACCGACCTGTCAATTTGGTCACAATCAAGAACAAATATCCACTTCCCAGGATCAACGATCTGTATGATCAGCTCGCTGGATCCTCAGTCTTCTCCAAGATGGATTTGAGGTTGGGCTACCATCAAATCAAAATCAGAAACGGGGACATTCCTAAAACGGCCTTTGTTACTCGTTATGGCCAATACGAGTACACCGTCATGTCCTTCGGTTTAACCAACGCTCCAGCCACCTTCTCTCGGTTAATGAACTCAATCTTCATGGAGTATTTGGATAAATTCGTCGTGGTTTATCTCGATGATATACTCATCTACTCCAAGAACGAGGAAGAACATGCCGAACATCTAAGGCTAGTGTTGAAGAAACTTCGAGAGCATCGCCTTTATGCCAAATTTTCTAAATGTGAATTCTGGTTGTCAGAAGTGACCTATCTGGGTCATGTAATATCTGGTAAAGGTATTGCTGTTAACCCTGAGCGAGTTCAAGCCGTCCTTAATTGGACTCCACCTGAATCGGTCAAGCAAGTTCGGAGTTTTCTGGGCTTAGCGAGTTATTGTCGTCGCTTCGTCGAGAACTTCTCCAAAGTTGCTAAACCTCTAACCGAACTCCTCAAGAAAGATAAGAAGTTCGAGTGGACTCCACAATGTGAGCACAGTTTTCAGGAACTGAAAAGACGCCTGACCTCTGCTCCCGTACTGGTACCGCCAGACTTTTCCAAGGACTTTGTTATCTACTGCGACGCCTCGCGACAAGGACTAGGTTGCATTCTTATGCAAGATCGACACGTAATTGCTTACGCTTCACGGCAATTGCACCCACATGAGGAGAATTATCCTACTCATGATCTAGAGCTTGCAGCCGTAGTCTATGCACTTAAGACCTGGCGACATTACCTCCTCGGTAATCATTGCGAAATATTCACTGATCACCAAAGTCTGAAGTACATTTTCACCCAACCGGATTTGAATCTCGGGCAGAGACGTTGGGTTGAATTGATCACAGACTTCGACTTAGGAATAACCTACACCCCAGGGAAAGCCAACGTCATGGCTGATGCGCTAAGTCGTAAATCTTATTGTAACAACCTGATGTTACAACAAAGTCAACCGCTTCTCCATGAGGAATTTCGGAAGCTTAACCTTCACATTGTTCCTCAAGGTTTTCTTTCCACCTTGGTAGCAAAACCTACTCTTATGGATCAAATCATCGCTGCCCAAAAGCGAGATAAGGGAATATCTAAAATCAAAGAGAACATTGCTAGCGGAGGTGCTAGTTGTTTCTCCACAAATGATCATGGTGTTGTGTACTTTGAGAACCGTCTAGTGGTTCCCAAGAACCAGCATCTACGGTAGTTGATCCTTAAAGAAGCTCATGAATCTCCTCTCACTATTCATCCCGGTAGTACTAAGATGTATCAGGACCTACGCCAGAGGTTCTGGTGGACTAGGATGAAGAGAGAAATTGCTCAGTTTATTGCTAATTGCGACGTCTGTCGTCGTGTAAAAGCAGAGCACCAACGGCCTGCTGGCACCCTTCAACCCTTAGCTATTCCTGAATGGAAATGGGATAAAATTGGTATGGATTTCATTACCGGTTTTCCCAGGACCAAGAGAGGGAATAATGCTATTTTCGTCGTGGTCGATCGTCTTTCCAAAGTAGCCCATTTCTTACCTGTTCGTGAGATTATAACCGCTAGTCAGCTGGCAGATTTGTACATCTCCCGAATAGTGTCTCTCCATGGTGTTCCTTTGGAAATTAACTCGGATCGAGGAAGTCTTTTCACCTCTCGATTTTGGGAAAGTTTCCAAAATGCTATGGGAACTCATCTCTCCTTTAGCACCGCTTTCCACCCTCAGTCGAGTGGTCAAGTGGAACGCGTCAACCAGATTCTAGAAGACATGCTTCGAGCCTCTGTTATCTCATTCGGAATGGACTGGGAGAAGTGCCTTCCATTTGCCAAATTCGCTTACAACAACAGCTATCAATCTAGCTTGGGTAAAGCCCCTTTTGAAGTTCTCTATGGACGACGATGTCGAACACCCCTTAACTGGTCAAAGACCGGGGAAAGACAATTCTTTGGCCCGGATATGATTCAGGAAGCAGAAGAACAAGTTCGTATCGTTCGTGAAAAGTTGAAAACAGCCCAATCTCGTCAAAAGAGTCAATATGACCGAAAACATAAGGCTATGACTTTCGAGGTTGACGAGAAGGCTTATCTTCGGGTCACCCCTCTGAAGGGAACCCATCGTTTCGGTATCAAAGGCAAATTGGCTCCTCGTTACATTGGACCTTTTCACATTCTTGCCAAACGAGGAGAAGTTGCCTACCAGTTGGAACTACCTCCGCACCTCTCCAGAGTTCACGATGTCTTCCACGTTTCTCAACTCGGGCGTTGCTTCTCGGATCCTATCCGTGGAGTGGACCACGAAACGCTTGATCTCCAAGATAATCTTACATATCGAGAGTACCCCATTCGTATCCTCGATCAAGCCGAACGTACCACGCGACGTCATAATATCAAGTTTCTCAAGGTTCAATGGTCGCACCATTCTGAGGATGAAGCAACTTGGGAAAGGGAGGATCGTCTTCGACTCGAGTATCCCGCCTTCTTCCCGGAGGAACCCAAATCTCGGGACGAGATTCTTTTGAGTGGGGGTGAGTTGTCACATCCTAGTTAGCCATGCATTAGAGTGTTGCATCATGTTTACTCTTTCATCAGAACCTTGAAATGGGGATCTGTGAAACCCTCAGAAGCTTTTTGAAAATGACCCAAATAAAAATTTCTCCAAAAAGGTCCAAGAAAATGCTCATGTTGCTCTCTGAAAATATTGGACAGAGATAAAAATCAAACCAATATTTTAAGAGCTCATAGGTATTTATTTTGGGCATTTGGAATTAATGCATAAATATTTGCATTGGAAATATATTAGTTATATATATTAATATATGTCCAAATATTATGCCAACTATAAAGGAGCTCTGGAATAATATATATAGCTCCTGCAAAAATTGGCATAAGTTAAATAAATGATTTAATATATTATTTAAATCAAAACAAATGTCAGAAATTAGAAAAACAGAAAATAATTAACAGGAGGAGCTTACCTGGGCTCCTCCACTGTGCGGCCCAGCCAGCTGGCTGGCCCAGCCAGCAGCCGGCCCAGCCCACCTCCCTCCTCTGTCGTCTTCGTCCCGACAGAGGGAGGGGAGTGTGGCCGGCGCGCGCGCGCGCCACCGCGCCACGCCACCTCTCTCCTTGCCTGCCTGCCCTCCCCTCCTCGCCTCGATGCCCCTGGACGACGCCACGCCTCTCCCCCTGCTCTCTCTCACTCTCCCCCGGCTCTCCCTCCTCCCCTCGCTCTCTCTCTCACACGGCCGAACACCCCCCGTCGCCGCCGTTCGCCACAGCAGCCGTCTCCGGCCACCCCTCGCTTCCCCGACTAGCTCAGAAGCTCCGCCACGACCCCCTCTTCCTCCCCACCGCTCCACGGTCCTCCAGAAGCCCTGCATCGCCGCCACGTCGCCGTTCCCCTCCTCGGGCTCCGACCACCGTCGCCGTCGATTCGCCGTCTCCAGCGCGTCCCCGAGCCCGCTTCGACGCCCACTGCAACCGCGGTGAGCTACGCCACCGTTTCCCCCTCTCCTCCCCCTCGTTCCCCCACTGTAGCCTCCTCCCCACCACGGCCGAACCTCCGCCGTCGCCGAGCTCGCCGTCGACGCAGCTCCGGTGACCATTTGGTCACCCCGGCGAGTCCAACGAGTTCGCAAGACCCCGTAGAGCATCCCTAGCGCCTCGCTTCGCTCGCCTTCGAGCTCCAACCCTGTTCCCGTGCACGACCGAATCCCAGCGGCCGCAGCCGAGCTCGCCGCCGTCGACTCCGGCCACCCCAGGCCCAGCCACGGCCACCGTTCGACGCGCGGGAGCAAGAGCTTTCCAACGAGCCCAAGCACGGCCTCTCCCGTGCCCTATAGCGCGATTCCGCATCGCGCCGCCGTCTCGGGCCTCGCCGGCGTTACGTCGCCGGTGGGTTTGACCCACTTTGACCACGGCAGGACACCCCCTGAGTCCCTGACAGGTGGGCCCAGCCCTGTAGCTAATTAGGATTAGCGCTAACCACTGTTAGTTAACCCCCTGACACTGACTAGTGGGCCCCAGCGCCACTAACTAGTAATTAGGATTAAATTAACCCTGTTTAACCCCCCTGTCACTGACGTGTGGGCCCCACACGTCAGGTTTGACTTCAGCCAGCCGCAGTTGACCACTGACGTCATGCTGACGTCATGCTGGCGCAATAATTATAATTTCTGGATTTAATTTAAATCAGGAAATTCCAGAATATTATTTAAACTTCAAAAATTCATAACTTTTATTCTGTAACTCCAAATTGGACAAATTATATATGAAAAATGATCAGAAAAATCCAATCTACCCATCTGTACTATTTTCATGCATGATCAAACAAGTTAAATTGATGTTTCAAGCAGAACAAGGAAAAGCACTTTAAAAGGCCATGTTTGAGTTTGAAATTTGAGTCTATGATTCAAATTTGTTCAACCCCTTCTGGTTTTAGTTGCATTAGCCCAACACACTCATATTGCCATGTTTCATGCATGCATCATATTGTTGCACATTGTTTGGTGATGGTTGTGTATCGGTGTCCTTTGCGACAGGTTCTGCCTCCGAGGAGTACCGTGATTACCCTAACGAAGAACCGTATCAGTGCATCGAACCATCAGGCAAGCAACCAACCATTTGATCATATCGATACAATCCCATGTTCTCGCTCCTGATCTCTTTTACTGCATTAAGACAACGCGTTTCAAACTGCTGTGTGCTACGGTAGTTGAACCCATTTCCTCTGCATGACCTGTCATTGCCACAGTAACTAGATGAAACCCACTAGCATGTGTAGGAGTTGATTGAGCCATGTGTATGTGTTGTTCCTACCTTGCTATGCCTGCTATGCTTAGAGTCGTATCAGGTCTGGTTCATCTGGGTGATGGGCTAGAGTGAAATGTTAATGTCGGTAATGAGAGTGGTGTGGTGAACACGATTTGGTAAAGGTATCGATGAGAGGCCATGTAGGAGTACATGGTGGGTTGTTTCATTGAAGCCGACCTTAAGCACTGAGATCTGTATATGTGATTTAAGATACAGCTACTACCATGCATTGGGCCCTGAAATATGACCCTGCTCGACTTCTTATTCACCCTAGCTCTCTGTCCAGGAGTTGCAAGTAGTTTCTGGTGTTTGTAGCCTACTGGAGGCCGTGGACTGCGCTGACCGTAGGGGTGGGCTGTGATGCGGTAGGTACGTGGCCGGGTGTACCGAATACCCGTTAGGTATCTCGGGAACCCTGTTCACATCGTTCGGGGCCGTATGGGAAACCTCGGCCGGACTCCCTGCGGATGGAACCTGAATAGGCGATAAACCTGGACTAGAGGCTTAAGTGTTTAGGTAGGTCGTGGTCTACACCCACGTCGGCTTTCGCTTGAAGTCTGCCGAGCACATGTCGTGTGCAGACGCTAAGTGGTGGAAACATGTATGAAGAAGTACACCCCTGCAGGGTTAACATGATCTATTCGAATAGCCGCGTCCGCGGTAAAGGACTACTTGGTTTCCTATATAGTTCATAGACAAGTAAATGGAAACTACTAAAAGCCTCAAGATAAGTGTGAGTGCCGAGGAGGGCTCTTCCGTAGGAAGACGGAGGTGGATCCTCGGTAGTGTATTGAAGTGGTGAGTAGTGGACTCGTGTGCGCAAAACCATTTCAAGTTGGAGTATCGTAGGATAGCCTAGCCAAGAGTCAAAGCTGGCTTGCTGCAATAACTCCACCAACCCTTCTTGATAATATGCATGTATGTAGGATCTGATGTAAGTCTTGCTGAGTACCTTTGTACTCATGTTGCTATAATCTACATTTTTACAGAAGACGCTGCAACCCCTTCTGATGGGTTCTATGTAGACGTTGACATCAACGAGTAGGCTAAAGACCCAGGTGGTGACCCTGAGCTTGTGAAGGACCACGTAGTATAGAAGGCTTTCCAAGCCTCTTTTATTTTGCTAGTTGTCTGTACTCAGACAAGTTACTTCCGCTGTTGGTTTGTATGACTGTATGACTTGTATGTCGGGTCGTGAGACCCGTACCTTTGTGTATGTTATGTATGGCTCCCTGAGCCTTAAATAAAGTACTTGTGTCATAGAGTCATGTTGTGATGCTTCATTGTATTTGCACATATCGAGCATATTGTGTGTATGATTGAAATGCTTGGTATGTGTGGGATCTGACTATCTAGTTGTTTATCTTTAGTAGCCTCTCTTACCGGGAAATGTCTCCTAGTGTTACCGCTGAGCCATGGTAGCTTGCTACTGCTCTGGAACACTTAGGCTGGCCGGCATGTGTCCTTCTTCGTTCCCGTGTCTGTCCCTTCGGGGAAATGTCACGCTTTGAGTACCGAAGTCCTGTTAGCCCGCTACAGCCCGGTTTACCGGAGTCTTGTTAGCCCAGTGCTACAGCCCGGACCCACTTGCTGATGACCGACACGTTCGAAGCTGGGTCATGGATGCCTGTCCCTGTAAGTCTATGCCACTTTGGGTTTACGACTAGTCATGTCAGCCCGGGCTCCTTATCATATGGATGCTAGCGACACTATCATATACGTGAGCCAAAAGGCGCAAACGGTCCCGGGAAAAGGTAAGACGATACCCGTGGGGATACCGTGCGTGAGGCCGCAAAGTGATATGAGGTGTTACCGGCTAGATCGATGTGACATCGAGTCGGGGTCCTGACAACCAGCGGCTTGCGCAGCTTACGCTGGCGTGTCACGAGGCACGACGCTTAGTGCTAGCATCTCATGAGGCTCGACGCTTCGCGCTGGCGTCTCAAGAGGCACCGGCCCCTCACGAGCCTCCCGAGCCTCAGGAGTCATCCGGCTCTTGAGGTGATGAAGACATCAATACCATTATTACACCCACAGCCCCTACTGCTATACATACTGGACCAATTACTAGAGCTCGTGCACGCCAATTAAATTACCAGGTACTTTTGTTTCTTGGTAATGAATCTAATGTTCGTGAGAATATGATGCTACCTAAATTGGATACATTTGTTTTGCTTACAAATGAAGGGCCTAGCTTGGAGAAGGATGAACATTGGAGCAAGAACAAGCATGGTGATTGATGGCATGCGCAAGGGGAACAAGAACGGAGTTACAAGTGATGATTTCAGGACGTTGAAGCCACCATAATGAGTGCATGAAGCCTTGGACGAAATATACAAGATGCTACTTCATAACTTTTGTCCAGAGGCTATTCTAGGTGCTGCGTCACCTTATTATTGGGCCAGGCTCATGTAATTTCGAAATACTTGAGTATAGGCTATTTTTAGAGTCCGTATGTGTGGGGAAACAAGAGATAGGGTTGGTTTCGGACCCCTTCCCCAAGGGCCACAAAATTCCCCCCTTTTCCTCCATATATACAGCCCTTAGGGTGTCTCTTAGACTTTGGGTTTTGTTTAGATTAAAAGTTCACCGTAGCTGCAACTTCACGTATTTCATTTGTGTTCAACGACCAGACCAAGACGTCACTGGACCCCACCTTCATTAATAAAGCTTTCCTTTATATTCGCAATATCCAGATTGCAATCTTAGTTTCTTGCTTGTTCTTCATTTGCTCATAGGAAATAGACCCTCATGGTCAGGTTGATCGTGCTCCGGCGTGGTCAATAACCCCTCGGAAGTTGGTTTAGCGATTGCTAAGGCGCGACGTCTCGCACGTTCATAGTCGGATCGTCAAGGTCGACTCCCACAGAAAATGATAGCCACCATCTCATCGAAACATCGGGACACCTTTGCCTCTATCAAGTGGTATCAGATTTCCAGGTTGCTCGGTGAGATTTTACAGTTTTTTGTATTATAGATCGAGTCTGTTCTTCATACCTATAGTCCACGAAAAAGCCACAAAAAATTAGGGTTAGTTCATCATATCCAAACCAGTCTGAGCCTTTGCATAGTCTTTTTAGTATTTTGCTTTGTTGAATTTGCGGTTGCATCGTCGTGTCAAGTTGCTGGTCTTAGCGTCTAGTCCTTTAGAGTTTCGAGTTCTGTCACAGTTTGTCACGCCGCCGCCGCACCATCCTACCACCGCTACCATATACCATCACCGCTGTCATATACCACCACCGCTGCCATATACCATCACCACAACCATATACCACCACCACTGCCATATACCACCATATATCCACCACCAATCCGAGTTCTTTTCATATTAGGCTTGTTTTTGAGATCCATCTATTTTCCGATTCGTGTTTTCTTGCCTGAGTAGGTTTCGGAAAAATAAAATGCACTCTGTTTAGGCCAGAAACCACCCTCCGTTTAGGCCCAAAATTTTCTAAAAACACACTCGACAATGAAATTTTTGGCTATCCTAATTTTAGGTGTTTCCAAGCGTATTGAGACAGTCGCCGTTATAGAAAGTTTTTTTTGAGCCGTTTCTAGTTTTTGGGTCTGGGCAGTCGAAAAAAAATTGGTCATAAAAAATTCGTGTCCATCCTGTTATCTTGACTTGGGATTATAGTGATTTTTCGGTTTTGAGACACTCGCCATTATAGTGATTTTTTGGCAAAAAAAAAGAGGAGCGCAAAAAAGCAATTTTTTTCCAGAGTTTGCTCTTCCCTGGTTTCCATGCAGCGCCGTGATTTTGTTAGTGTTCTAGGCTCACGTCTCTAGCACGGTCTAGCCTAGGACCAGCACAGTACCGTCGTTGAGCGTTTATTCAACTTTGCATCTCTGAATTGATTATTGCTGACCCTTTTTGCTACCATATTATAAGCCTTCCCAACTCCACATACATCTACGTCGTGCGTTTGACTCTCCCTGGTAATTGCTCTATCCAAGCTTTGAGAGTTTTGACTACAATGGTTGCCGATCACCACCTGCTGCTGGGTAAGAACAGGTAAGAATTTGAGAATTGCTTGACGGATTTGTGACATCCTGCCACTTTCTAGTAGTTTGTAGGATCATATTCTTGTGTGTTTCTATTGCTGTTAACCATGGCAGGACCACAAGCTGTCGAGATTGACTGGGAGAACATGACGAACAAGGAGTTGCATGATAAATTTCAGCATATGATGAGTGGCCAGGTGGGAGATGCGCTAAACAGATTTGAAGAGGCTATGGAGAAGATAGATGCCACGGAGAAGTCTTTTGAGACAAGACTAGATAACAAGTTTAATGAATTGCTCAAGCGTCTTCCCCGACCACCATCAGCTGCACCTGTCGCACCTCAACAACAACAACAACAACAACAACAACAACAACAACAACAACAACAACAACAACAACAACAACAACAACAACAACAACAACATCTCCAATGCCGCCTTCCAAATCAAGTGGGACGAGCACAGCGCGTTCCAATTGAGCCGGCCAAAATTCTGGTGCCGTTGCACCTACTGTTGATGCTTCTTTGGCTCGTGCTACTACGGCTGCTGGTGCCGAGGAGGATGACAATTATGTAGGCGATTATGAGGATGAGGTTGATCAAAATCAGAACTACGTGCAGCCACCAGCACCACCATCAGCAGGTCGACCTCAGGTATATATTTGCAACGGTAGGCCTGCACCACCACCTCAGGTACGAGATAATGACCATATTCCTAAACTGAAATTGAATATTCCACCTTTTGAGGGTAGATATGTTCCTGATAGATATCTTACATGGGAGTTAGAAACTGAACAACGTTTTACATGTTTACAATATCCCGAGGAGAGACGGGTTGCTCTTGCTGTTTGTGCTTTCACTAGTTTTGCATGTGTATGGTGGTCTGAACATTGTAGATTATATCCTATTCCAGCTACTTGGGCTGCTTTGAAAACTGCTATGCGTACTCGTTGGGTTCCACCATATTATCAATGTGAATTACTTCAAAAACTGCAGCGTTTGAGAAAAGGGAAAAAATCTGTAGAAGAATATTATCAGGAATTACAAACTGGCATGATTAGACGTGGTATTGTTGAGGAGAATAAAGCTATGCTTGTATGTTTTATGGGTGGTTTAAATAGAGAGATTCAGACCATTCTAGAGTATAAGGAGTATACTAATATCACTCGTTTATTCCATCTTGCTTGTAAAGCTAAATGTGAAGTGCAGGATCGACAAGCATTGGCGCGAACTAACTTTTCTGCAGGTCGACCTTCATCATGGACACCGCGTGCATCTTCTACTTCCACTGCACCAGCACCTCCATCAGGTGCCACCTCCAGCCGTGATACAAGAAAGCAGGCACAACCACCACTATCTGCCAAGAACGCACCTGCCGGGCCTGCACAGAGCTCCTCTTCTTCCATGGCATCAACAGGGCACACAAGTGATATTATTTGTCGTTGTTGTAAGGGAAGAGAACATTATGCATGAGAATGCAAATCTCAGCGTGTGATGATTGCTACTGAGGATGGTGGGTATGAGTCCGCTAGTGACTATGATGAGGAGACTTTGGCTCTTATTACAAGTGAAGAACACGGTGGAGATGATTCTGATCATGAGACGCAATACATGGCTCCTGGAGATGCTGGCAAGTATGAATGTTTAGTTGCTCAACATGTTCTGAGTGTGCAGGTTACACAAGCTGAGCAAAATTAGAGGCATAATTTGTTCCATACAAAGGGAGTTGTGAAGGAACGTTCTGTGCGCGTCATCATAGATGGAGGAAGCTGCAACAACTTCGCTAGCATGGAGATGGTGGAGAAGCTATCTCTCACCACAAGACCACATCCACGTCCTTACTACATCCAATGGTTCAACAACAGCGGCAAGGTTAAGGTAACACGTACTGTTCGTGTGCATTTCTCTACATAAGCTGATTATGTTGATTGTTATGTGGTACCTATCCAAGCATGTTTCTTATTACTTGGTCGACCATGGCAATTTGATAAAAATTCTGTACACCATGGTAGAAACAATCAGTATACTGTTGTTCATAAGGATAAAAATATTACTTTGCTTCATATGACTCCTGATTCCATTTTGAAAGATGATATTAATAGGGCTAACAAAGCAAAACAGGACAAGAATAAGAGTGAAAATTAGATTGTGGCAAAAGAATTTGAGCAACAAATGAAGCCTAAATAAACCATCTAGTGTTGCTTCTGAAATTAAATTGAAAAGTGCATGTTTATTTGCCACCAAATCTGATATTGATGAGCTAGATTTCAGCAAATCTGTTTGCAATGCTTTTGTGTGCAAAGAGGCATTATTTTCATTTGAGGACGTGCCTTCCTCTTTGCCTCCTGCTACCACTAACATTTTGCAAGAGTTCGCTGACGTCTTTCCACAAGACGTGCCACCGGGATTACCGCCAATTCGAGGGATTGAGCATCAGATTGACTTAATTCCCGGTGCTTCACTGCCAAACCGTGCGCCATGCCGTACCAATCCAGAGGAGACGAAGGAGATTATGTGTCAAGTACAGGAGCTTCTCGACAAAGGTTATATACGCGAAGCCCTTAGTCCTTGTGTTGTTCCTATTATTCTAGTGCCAAAAAAGGATGGTACATCGCGTATGTGTGTTGATTGTAGAGGCATTAATAATATTAGTATTCGTTATTGTGATCCTATTCCTAGGCTGGATGACATGCTTGATGAATTGAGTGGCTCTACAATATTCTCCAAAGTTGATTTGCATAGTGGATACCATCAAAAACATATGAAATTGGGGGATGAATGGAAAACAGCATTTAAAACTAAGTTTGGATTATATGAGTGGTTAGTCATGTCTGTTGGGTTAACTAATGCACCTAGTACTTTCATGAGATTAATGAACGAAGTTTTACGTGCTTTCATTGGACGATTTGTGGTAGTTTACTTTGATGACATATTGATTTGTAGCAGATCTTTGGAGGAACATTTGGAACATTTATGTGCTGTTATTATTGCTCTACGTGATGCACGTTTGTTTGGTAACCTTGGGAAGTGCACCTTTTGCACTGACCGAGTGTTTTTTCTTAGCTATGTTGTTACTCCACAGGGAATTGAAGTTGATAAAGCCAAGATTGAAGCTATTGAGAGTTGGCCGCAGCCCAAAACGGTCACACAAGTGAGGAGTTTTCTTGGCCTCGCTGGATTCTATAGGCGTTTTGTGAGAGATTTTAGCACCATTGCTGCACCTTTCAATGAGCTTACAAAGAAGGATGTGCCTTTTGTTTGGGGTACCGCACAGGAAGAAGCCTTCACGATTTTGAAAGATAAGTTGACACATGCTCCTTTACTCCAACTTCCTGATTTTAATAAGACATTTGAGCTTGAATGTGATGCTAGTGGAATTGGATTAGGAGGTGTGCTATTACAAGATGGCAAACCTGTTGCATACTTTTCTGAAAAATTGAGAGGGCCTAGTCTGAATTATTCTACTTATGATAAAGAATTATATGCTCTTGTTCGGACTTTAGAAGCATGGCAACATTATTTATGGCCCAAAGAATTTGTTATACATTCTGATCATGAATCTTTGAAACATATTAGAAGTCAAGCTAAACTGAATCGTAGAGATGCTAAATGGGTTGAATTCACTGAGACTTTCCCTTATGTCATTAAACACAAGAAGGGTAAAGAAAATGTTATTGCTGATGCTTTGTCTCGTCACTATACTATGCTTTCAAAACTTGACTTCAAAATATTTGGTTTGGAGACCATCAAAGATCAATATGTGCATGATGCTGATTTTAAAGATGTATTGCAGAATTGTAAAGAAGGTAGAACATGGAACAAGTTCATCGTTAATGATGGATTTGTGTTCCGTGCTAACAAGCTATGAATTCCAGCTAGCTCCGTTCGTCTTTTGTTGTTGCAGGAGGTGCATGGAGGAGGATTAATGGGACACTTTGGCATGAAGAAGATGGAGGACGTACTTGCTACACATTTCTTTTGGCCAAAGATGAGACGGGATGTTGAGCGCTTTGTTGCTCGCTGCACTACATGTCAAAAAGCAAAGTCACGACTCAATCCTCATGGTTTATATATGCCTTGGCCTATACCTAGTGTTCCTTGGGAGGATATATCTATGGACTTTGTTTTAGGTTTACCTCGAGCAAAGAAGCGGAGGGATATCATATTTGTTGTCGTTGATAGATTCTCGAAAATGGCACACTTCATGCCATGTCATAAAAGCGATGATGCTGTTAATGTTGCTGATTTGTTCTTTCGTGAAATTATTCGCTTGCATGGTGTGCCAAATACTATTGTTATCGTGATACAATTTTTCTTAGCCACTTTTGGAGATGTTTATGGGCTAAGTTGGGGACTAAACTGCTTTTTAATACTACTTGTCACCCCCAAACTGACGGACAAACTGAAGTAGTCAATAGAACATTGTCTACTATGCTTAGGGCTGTTTTGAAGAATAATAAGAAAATGTGGGAAGAATGCTTGCCTCATATTGAATTTGCTTATAATCGTTCATTGCATTCTACTACTAAGATGTGCCCTTCTGAAATTGTGTATGGTTTCCTACCTCGTGCACCTATTGATTTGTTGCCTCTTCCATCTTCAGAGAAGGTTAATTTTGATGCTAAACAACATGCTGAATTGATCTTAAAAATACATGAGTTAACTAAGGAAAACATTGAGCGTATGAATGCTAAATATAAACTTGCTGGAGATAAGGGTTGAAAACATGTTGTGTTTGCACCTGGAAATCTTGCTTGGTTACATTTGCGTAAGGATAGATTTCTTAATTTGCACAAATCAAAGCTAATGCCACGTGCTGATGGTCCTTTTAAGGTGTTGGAGAAAATAAATGATAATGCATATAAACTTGAGCTGCCTGCGGATTTTGGGGTTATTCCCACTTTTAACATTGCAGATTTGAAGCCTTATTTAGGTGAGGAAGATGAGCTTCCGTCGAGGACGACTTCATTTAAAGAAGGGGAGGATGATGAGGACATCAATACCATTGTTACACCCATAGCCCCTACTGCTATACATACTGGACCAATTATTAGAGCGCGCATGCCAATTAAATTACCAGGTACTTTCGTTTCTTGGTAATGAAACTAATGTTCATGAGAATATGATACTGCCTAAATTGGATACATTTGTTTTGCTTACAAATGAAGGGCCTAGCTTGGAGAAGGATGAACATTGGAGCAAGAACAAGCATGGAGATGATGGCATGCGCAAGGGGAACAAGAACGGAGTTACAAGTGATGATTTCAGGATGTTGAAGCCACCATAATGAGTGCATGAAGCCTTGGACGAAATATACAAGATGCTACTTCATAACTATCGTCCATTGGCTATTCTAGGTGCTGCGTCACCTTATTATTGGGCCAGGCCCATGTAATTTCGGAATACTTGAGTATAGGTTGTTTTTAGAGTCCGTATGTGTGGGGAAACAAGAGATAGGGTTGGTTTCGGACCCCTTCCCCAAGGGCCATGAAATTCCCCCCTTTTCCTCCATATATACAGCCCTTAGGGCATCGTTTAGACTTTGGGTTTTGTTTAGATTAAAAGTTCGCCATAGCTGCAACTTTGCGTACTTCATTTCTGTTCAACGACCAGACCAAGACGTCACATGACCCCACCTTCATTAATAAAGCTTTCCTCTTATATTTGCAATATCCAGATTACAATCTCAGTTTCTTGCTTGTTCTTCGTTTGCTCGCAGGAAACAGACCCTCGTGGTCTGGTTGATCGTGCTCCGGCGTGGTCAATAACCCCTCGGAAGTTAGTTTAGTGATTGCTAAGGCGCGACGTCTCACACAGTCGTAGTCGGATCGTCAAGGTCGACTCCCACAGAAAACGATAGCCACCATCTCATCGACACATCGGGACACCTTTGCCTCTATCATGACGGATGAACCTTCACAACATGCTTCACCGACTACCTCGACACCCCGCAACAACATTTCCAGGTGACTTTTTGGTTTGTTCAATTGAGGGTGCTCCACGGGCTGCATAATCCTCAAGTTGTTTGGGGCCAGCCCCCGCAGCTGTGTTATCTTTGGCTATGTATTGAAACCAACTATGCTTTTATTAATTGTTATGCATGTTAACCTTGTGCTTGATGCCGCGCCGCGTCCGGAGGCGCCACCCCTCGGGCCCCATGCTCTAGTGGCTCTCCTCCTGAGTGTCCCTTGAGCAGGGGCTATTGGCACGGCGCCTGTGCTCGGGTCCATCCCAGCAGCGCTGATAAACCTAAGTGACCGAGCTCTGGCTCGTGGGCCGGTCCCGTGCACGTCAACTCATCGGGTCCTTAGTGCCTTGTCTTCTCATGGAACAATCATGAGTAGATCAGGTAGCGCGTGTCACCCTATATACCTTGTAATCTGTTAGCATGCAGAAGCTTCAGGAGATAGGCACCCGGATGGTGCTTAAACAACACCTTGTCGACTCAGAAGGACCGGCCTCGATCAGGCGACGGTTCGTCCCCCAAAAATCTAAGGACAACCACCTTATACACTGTGTCATTGTCGGTCGGGATGCCTTCCCCTATGACCCTCGCAAGGCATGCCACTTCTTTTTCAGACGAGTCACTTGCACGTTAAAAGGGGAGCTCTTGAGCATCGCGCCTCAGGAGCTCTTACTGGCTCTCGAGCCCTCACCCCTGTCCTTGTCCCAGGTATTGCGAACTGACATACCAGCAGCGGTTGAGCCTTGCTTGAGGGCCGGGTCCTGAGGAAGTAGAGCACTTTGGCAAGCGAGAAAAATAGAAGCAAGCCTCGCGAGGAGATATGGAAAGAGAGGCGCAGTTCAGCTCCGTTGATATCACCTGAGACACAAAGGACGTCGATTTTTCACGCACCCCTCGTGGGACTTGTGTTGATTCATCGCAGAATAGAAGGTGCACAGGGAACCATGCTCCAAGGAAGCACGCCCTCGCGTCGCAGAGATCCCCCGCGGGCTACGGATGCCCCACACTGCACCCTAAGCTAAATCGACCTCTTCGCACGGTGCGCAAGTCTTACCAATAACTCTTTGCCTCTACTTTCACAACCTCGTTGGGGTGGAAACCTTTCCTCTCTTGTGAGCCGCTTGTGTGTCAAGGGGGACCTCTTGAGCATCGCACCTCAGGAGCTCTTATCGGACCTCGAGCCCCTCAACTCCTGGCCTGCTCCAAGGCATCGCGACATGACATGCTAGTGACGGTTGAGGCTTGCTCGGTGCTGGGTCTCGGCGATGCAGAGCACTAAAGCAACCATGAAGGAAAGGCTAAGTCCAAATGAGAAGCGCCACGATAAACATGAACACAAGCCAGAAGCATTTTAGGTCAAGGCGCGAGTGCCAGAATTCATACATGCCCCCGCGGGGCCTATGATTCTTTTCATGCAGGATATGAAAGAAAACAAAAGAAGCTTCCTCACGGAGGCCGCTGCTCCTGAGGCCCCGGCTCCAACTCCGTCTACACCTAATCGGAGTCCTCCTCCTCCTTGATGCGGCTGCGTGGGGGATCATCGGAGTGGTCGTCGCTCCCGCTCCCACCGGAGGAGGTGTTGCCACTGTTGTCGTCATCGTCGCTGGTGGAGGAATGGTCGTTGTTGCTGTTGTTGCTCTCCACGCGGCACTCCAGGAGGACGCTAGCCTCCCCGAAGATACTCAAAAAGAGCGTCGCAGCCCCATCAAACTTGAAGTGGAACGTGTGACCCTCCTTCAGGCCGCGGGCGCGAGCGAATGACTTCCATTCCTGCGTCAGGTACATGAAGCCGCAAGGGGTGAACTTAGCCGCCACCTAGGAAGAGTTGTTATGACATCCGTCAGCTGCAGCCACAACCCCAAGGATGCGTCCACTGCCAGCTACTCCACAAAGGAATCTGGGAGCTGGAGCTAGGTGCCGGACGGGCTCTCCATCCATATGATGAACTAGTAGGCCAAGTCAGCGGAGTGGGTCCGTGCTCAAGGTGGACAGGTGCTTGCACCGCCTCTTCCTCCTCGGCCGCGGCCGCCTCGACCCCCATGGCATTGCCCGTGGGTGGGGTTCTTCCCATGGCCACCCGAGTGAGTGAAGGCCGCCAATGGAGGATGCCCGCATCCCCGGGGAGGCACTCCAAGCATAGCGGTGGACTTGCGGGGGCGGCCCTACCGTCTTGCGGGTTGTGGTGGCTCCAATCCCTCCAGCATCGCCTTGCCCTTCTTAGTGGGGGAAAACCTACTCAAGGGTGGCATGGCTACGACAGCAGTGGTTGAAGACGGAGAGGCGAGAAAATGGATATGGGCCTGAGGGGTTCGACCCTCCTCCCTTTTATAGCGATCAGAGGAGACCGGTCCGAGCACCTTCGCCTTCGGGGAAATGATGGCCCCGCGGCATCCGCCAGGCTTTATGTCAGCCTGGGTGGTTATCGAGGCATCATGGGGAAGTGGGGGCGTCCAATGACCCATAGTGCACCATGTGTTGAACCTGGCCCGCAGGAAGTTGGTGCCCGCGTCGCTTCGCCCCCTCTCTTCACCTCTGGCGCGAGCAAGGTCATGCGCACCGCGGGCCTGGGGGCCACTGTTGGGCCCGGGGGAATGGGGTACCCAGGCCCATCTTCCTGCGGCCCATTGTGTGGCATCATCAGAATGCCCGGCGTGGCCCAACATCAAGACTTCACAACCAAGACCCTCGCGAGGTGAGTGCCATCAACGTCTCCTGTCGTGGAATTGACACGGCAGATGTCCTAGCGAAAGGACTTAGTCGTTGAGCCATCGCAACTAGGAAGCTTAAAGGGGTTAATCGGGACCAAGGACACGAGGTTTATACTGGTTCGGCCCCTTACGGTGAAGGTAAAAGCCTACGTCCAGTTTTGAGTGGGATTGCTTATGTCTCGATAACCAGGGAGCGAATCGCTAACCTAGCTCTCGAGATGATGTTACCTGCCCTGAACTGCCGCCGGGTCGTCCCTTTATATACAGAGGTCGACGCCCAATGGCTCTACAGAGTCCAGGCCGGCTTATAAACAGTGTCCGGCTCGGTCTCTTAATATTTCTTTTCTTACAACGCAAGTCACGCATACATGGCGGTTTATCACTACGGGCCTTAAGTCGCCTCTGGGCTTTGGGCCCTTACTGAACCGCCATCTTCAACCTTGGTTTCGGGCTTCAGGAATACTCGTAGGTATAACCCGGCCCCTCCTGGGCGGGTCATACCTAATAGTTATATCCCCAACATTAGGCCCCAGATTGATTTGAACTGGTTCATGTCAATCTTTGATACTTAAGAAAAATCTTCTGCTCCTTGCTTATGAAGTTTTTGTAACACGCCATGACGTCATCCTTTGAATTTGTGGTAACCCGCCATGACGTCACCTACCATAAATACACGGTTCATCCAATGTATCTCAATGGATCTTTGTCTTAATGACCATCCGAAAATCGAGGCGCCCTTATAGTTGGATAACTATGTTTTTCGGCCTCCTCATTTTCCGTGCCCACTTAACAGTCTTTTCCTTATAAATAGACCCGACTAGGTCTCTTCTTATTCTCCCCGTTCCGCATCTTCTTCCTCTCGCCCTCATCTGTTACTGGAGCTCCACCCCCGTCGCCACAACGCACCTCGTCTCCGTCGAGCTTGGCCGCTGCGTCGCCCTGACGTTGACCAGAGAACGGCAGCATCCTCCTCCGCAGATCTTCCGTAGTAAGTACTTCCCCTTTCCGCGCCATAGATCTACACTAGGGCTAGCGTGTTCCTCCGTACCGGACACAGTTCATCCAAGTTCTTGTGTTCTTCTTACCATGGCTTCTTTCGATCCAAAAAATCCCATAGATCTTATGCGGTTCGTGTTCCGCATCCATTTTGGTTATCAGTAGATCTCCTTTCCATGTAAGAAAACCCCATTATAACACATGAACTCCTTTGCGCCCTGTTTTTAGGTCTAGTAATTTTTCTTTTCTGAACCTTTGTTTGATCCAAAATAATAGCCGCAAATTGTGAAACATGTTTGCACAACACTTAGGCAAAATCCATACTTTGTTAGATTTATTTAGTCATGGCGACTCCACTACAACAAAACAAAGATTAAGTAACACAATCATGTAACATATAGAAAGATGTGTTACAGAGCAAAAATCCAGTAACACATCGTGTGTGTTGCAGCATGGACAATAACACATAGTTGATAAGGTTCAAAAATGTGTTACCAGCACATTACCATAGTAACATATAAGTTTTTGCCACGCCAGGTGCGTTACAGACTATTTGGACAGTAACACATACTCCTGTGTTGCCGCATAGTGTTACAAGCTATATAACATTAGATAAAAACACATTTAGTGTAAACTATATTTTAATAAAAAGGAATAGTGCCACAATGCTTACAAACATAGGTTCAATTTTTCACTCCGTTGATTTTCTCAACAATCTTTGTCCATAACATAAGGTTGTACATAGGTCTTGTACATTTTTTCGGTATGACTTGAACCTTAATTGAGATACCTATATGATTTAATTGGAATTACTTCAAATATATATGCATATATTCATTCATATAATCTAATGATAATAGCAAATAATTTCAAAAAATGTTCTTGAAATTATTAATATTAGCATGGAAGAATATTTTATATACACATTCCTCCTATAAATATTCAATATATTTGACGTATATGCATATTATATGCACATAATAATCTTGCTATAAAAAATTGAGAACATGTAGCCTGTAAACAAGTGAGGCCGGCTAAACAAACCCAACAGAACCCAGGACCATTTGACATTCATGAACAAAATAAAATGACCAACAATGGGGGATATTTGATATGCGTGCACAAAATATTGTAAACATGAGTTAATACGAGAAAAATGGCCCATTATTGATGCGTACAAGAATCGAACCTGATACCTCCTGCTTGGGCAAACAATTGATTACCAACATGTAGCCTGTAAACAAGTGAGGCCGGCTAAACAACCCAACAGAACCCAGGACCATTTGACATTCATGAACAAAATAAAATGACCAACAATGGGGGATATTTGATATGCGTGCACAAAATATTGTAAACATTAGTTAATACAAGAAAAATGGCCTATTATTGACGCGCACAAGAATCGAACCTGATACCTCCTGCTTGGGCAAACAATTGATTACCAACATGCTACATCCGCTAGTGTGCATAACTTGAATAATTGTCCTATTATTTACAAAAAAAGGAACGGCTCCGCCAAGGCCCATCAGATTTTTTTTTTTAGCAACGCCAAGACGCAATACATATTAAAGGCTGCGATTCGGTGACTTAGGCCCGGTTTAGCTTCTGGAAGTTTGGACCCAGTTTTCCTTCTTTTAATGCTGGGTTTTTTGTCATCAGTTTTCTGTTGGCTTTTCTTCAGGTTTTTCTATTTCTTTCGCCTATTTCTTATTTTCTTCTTCTTTTTTATTTTTTGTTAATTTCAAATTTCATAAAAAACTCTTCAAATTCGTAATTTTTTCTCTTGAAATATGTGGGCTTTTTTTCTTGAGGTTCGTGGACTTTGTTGAAAATTGAAAACAATTTTCAAATCAACAAACTTATTCAAAATCATGAATGTTTCTTTAATTCTGGGAACTTCTTTTCCAAATTCATTTTTTGTAGACGGAATCTTTTTTCAAATTCACAAACTTCTTTTTCAAGGCTAAGAATATTTATTTTTCACGAAAAAAAATTCAAGCCGTGATTTTTTTTTCAATTTCGAGGAGTTTTTCAGTACAAGATTTTTTTTGCTTGTGAATTTTTTCAAGTTCGCAAATATTTTTGGAATTGATGATTTTTTAAAAAATTATTAAGAATGTTTTTCAAGTTCACGAACTTTTTTCAAATTTGAGAATTTTTAGTTCGTGAACATTTTCCAAATTCATGAACTATTTTTATAATTGACGAACAGTTCTTTCGAATTCACGCACTTTTGTCAAATCCATGAACATTTTTCAAACCCACAAAAAAATTTCTACCCGCGAACAATTTTTCGAATTCTAAATGGTGAACCGGGCGAAACAGCCGAGCAAGTGAATGGGTTGGGCGAGCGACCTTGCTTAGCTAGGTCGACCAACGGTGCGCGGCGCGTCATCGTTAGTTGGTGGTGCTTCCGCCACAAGCGCTCTCCATTTTTAATACGCTATAAAACAAAAAATTAAACACATCTAAATCAAACAATGCACAAATTCAAATTCGTTATATTTTGCATGGGAATTCAAATTGAAATTGTGTAAACTTATAATTTGTCTCTCGCGATGAGACGTAAATATTTCTTTTTGTATGTGATGTTTCATTTGATATCAAATGTGAAAGTTGGGAGCTTATTGCCAAGAAGAACCCTTTATATAGGTAACCATGAATGTAACGTTATGCTCAGCTCAGGGGGCAACCTGGAGGCTACCTATTGTATACCGGGCTAAGAGCAACTCTAATGGATCTAACATATTGGCCCGATCCACAAAAACATACCAACATGCGGTTTATGGGCCAAAAATGACTAGCAGATCCCGCATCTTGGCCTGGCCCGCATATTTTTTAATAAGAAACCTAAAATCGCACCCCCTTGGAGTGGTATATGCATGGGATCCGAGGGCGCATTTTCTGGATCCTACAAACCCATTTTGGTAGAAGAATGGCGTGGCACAGAAGACCTGTTGGGGAACGTTGCAGAAAATTAAAAATTTTCCTACGGTTTCACCAAGATCCATCTATGAGTTCATCTAAGCAACGAGTCAAGGGAGATAGTTTGCATCTACATACCACTTGTAGATCACGAGCGGAAGCTTGCCAAGGGGATGGTGATGATGGAGTCGTACTCGAACGTGATTCGGATCACCGATGTCCAAGTGTTGAACGGACAGCACCTCCGCGTTCAACACACGTACGGGACGGGAGACGTCTCCTCCGTCTTGATCCAGCAAGGAGGAAGGAGAGGTTGAGGAAGGCAGCTCCAACGGCAGCACGACGGCGTGGTGTAGTTGGTGCAGCAGTACTCCGACAGAGCTTCGCCGAGCACGTACGGAGGAGGAGAGGTGTTGGGGAGGGGAGGGGCTGCGCCTTGAGTTGTGGTGTGTTGCAGCCCTCCCCTCACCCCTCTATATATAGGGGAAAGGGCAAGGGGGGCCGGCCCTCTAGGGAAAACCCTAGGGGGGGCGGCGGCCAAGGGGTGGGGGGCTTGCCCCCCAAGCAAGGGGGGTGCGCCCCCTTTAGGGTTTCCCCCCAAACCCTAGGGGCATGGGCCCAAGGGGGGGGGGCGCCAAGCCAACTAGGGGCTGGCTGCTATCCTTACGCAGCCCAAGTGGCCCCCCGGGAGGGGTGGTCCCTCCCGGTGGACCCCCGGAACCTTTCCGGTGGTCCCGGTACAATACCGGTATGACCCCGAAACTTTCCGGTGCCCGTTTAACAACTTCTCATATATAAAACTTTACCTCCGGACCATTCCGGAACTCCTCGTGACGTCCAGGATCTCATCCGGGACTCCGAACAACATTCGGTAATCACATACTTGTCTTCCTGATAACCCTAGTGTCACCGAATCTTAAGTGTGTAGACCCTACGGGTTCGGGAGACATGCAGACATGACCGAGACTCTCCGGTCAATAACCAACAGCGGGATCTGGATACCCATGTTGGCTCCCACATGCTCCTCGATGAAGTCATCGGATGAACCACGATATCGAGGATTCGATCAAACCCCGTATACAATTCCCTTTGTCAATCGGTACGTTACTTGCCCGAGACTCGATCGTCGGTATCCCAATACCTTGTTCAGTCTCGTTACCGGCAAGTCACTTTACTCGTACCGTAATGCATGATCCCGTGGCCAACACCTTGGTCACCTTGAGCTCATTATGATGATGCATTACCGAGTGGGCCCAGAGATACCTCTCCGTCATACAGAGTGACAAATCCCAGTCTCGATCCGTGTCAACCCAATAGACACTTTCGGAGATACCTGTAGTGCACCTTTATAGTCACCCAGTTACGTTGTGACGTTTGATACACCCAAAGCATTCCTACGGTATCCAGGAGTTACACGATCTCATGGTCGAAGGAAGAGATACTTGACATTGGAAAAGCTCTAGCAAACGAACTAACCGACCTTTGTGCTATGCTTAGGATTGGGTCTTGTCCATCACATCATTCTCCTAATGATGTGATCCTGTTATCAACGAAATCCAATGTCCATAGCCAAGAAACCATGACTATCTGTTGATCACAATGAGCTAGTCAACTAGAGGCTTACTAGGGACATATTGTGGTCTATGTATTCACACGTGTATTACGATTTCCGGATAATACAGTTATAGCATGAATAAAAGACTATTATCATGAACAAAGAAATATAATAATAACACTTTTATTATCGCCTCTAGGGCATATTTCCAACAGTCTCCCACTTGCACTAGAGTCACTAATCTAGTTACATTGTGATGAATCGAACACCCATAGAGTTCTGGTGTTGATCATGTTTTGCTCGCGAGAGAGGTTTAGTCAACGGATCTGCGACATTCAAATTCGTATGTACTTTGCAAATTTCTATGTCTCCATCTTGAACATTTTCACGGATGGAGTTGAAACGACGCTTGATGTGCCTGGTCTTCTTGTGAAACCTGGGCTCCTTGGCAAGGGCAATAGCTCCAGTGTTGTCACAGAAGAGTTTGATTGGCCCCGACGCATTGGGTATGACTCCTAGGTCGGTGATGAACTCCTTCACCCAAATAGCTTCATGCGCTGCCTCCGAGGCTGCCATGTACTCCGCTTCACATGTAGATCCCGCCACGACGCTCTGCTTGCAGCTGCACCAGCTTACTGCTCCACCATTCAACATATACACGTATCCGGTTTGTGACTTAGAGTCATCCAGATCTGTGTCGAAGCTAGCGTCGACGTAACCCTTTACGACGAGCTCTTCGTCACCTCCATAAACGAGAAACATGTCCTTTGTCCTTTTTAGGTACTTCAGGATATTCTTGACCGCTGTCCAGTGTTCCTTGCCGGGATTACTCTGGTATCTTGCTACCAAACTTACGGCAAGGTTTACATCAGGTCTGGTACACAGCATGGCATACATAATAGATCCTATGGCTGAAGCATAGGGGATGACACTCATCTCTTCTTTATCTTTTGTCGTGGTCGGTGACTGAGCTGAGCTCAATCTCACACCTTGTAACATAGGCAAGAACCCTTTCTTGGACTCATCCATTTTGAACTTTTTCAAAATCTTATCAAGGTATGTGCTTTGTGAAAGACCTATGAGGCGTCTCGATCTATCTCTATAGATCTTGATGCCTAATATATAAGCAGCTTCTCCAAGGTCCTTCATTGAAAAACATTTGTTCAAGTAGGCCTTAATGCTGTCCAAAAATTCTATATTATTTCCCATCAAGAGTATGTCATCCACATATAATATGAGAAATGCTACAGAGCTCCCACTCACTTTCTTGTAAACGCAGGCTTCTCCATAAGTCTGCATAAACCCAAACGCTTTGATCATCTCATCAAAGCGAATATTCCAACTCCGAGATGCTTGCACCAGCCCATAAATGGATCGCTGGAGCTTGCATACTTTGTTAGCGTTCTTAGGATCGACAAAACCTTCCGGCTGCATCATATACAGCTCTTCCTTAAGATGCCCGTTAAGGAATGCCGTTTTGACGTCCATCTGCCATATCTCATAATCATAGTATGCGGCAATTGCTAACATTATTCGGACGGACTTAAGCTTCGCTACGGGAGAGAATGTCTCGTCATAGTCAATCCCTTGAACTTGTCGATAACCCTTCGCGACAAGTCGAGCTTTATAGATGGTGACATTACCATCCACGTCTGTCTTCTTCTTAAAGATCCATTTGTTTTCTATCGCTCGCCGATCATCGGGCAAGTCAGTCAAAATCCATACTTTGTTTTCATACATGGATTCTATCTCGGATTTCATGGCTTCTAGCCATTTGTTGGAATCTGGGCCCGCCATCGCTTCTTCATAGTTCGAAGGTTCACCGTTGTCTAACAACATGATTTCCAGGACAGGGTTGCCGTACCACTCTGGTGCGGAACGTGTCCTTGTGGACCTACGAAGTTCAGTAGCAACTTGATCCAAAGTACCTTGATCATCATCATTGGTTTCCTCTTCAGTTGGTGTGGGCATCACAGGAACATTTTCCTGAGCTGCACCACTTTCCCGTTCGAGAGGTAGTACTTCATCGAGTTCTACTTTCCTCCCACTTACTTCTTTCGAGAGAAATTCTTTTTCCAGAAAGCATCCGTTCTTGGCAACAAAGATCTTGCCCTCGGATCTTAAGTAGAAGGTATACCCTACAGTTTCCTTAGGGTATCCTATGAAGACGCATTTTTCCGACTTGGGTTCGAGCTTTTCAGGTTGAAGTTTCTTGACATAAGCATCGCATCCCCAAACTTTTAGAAACGACAGCTTAGGTTTCTTCCCAAACCATAATTCATACGGTGTCGTCTCAACGGATTTAGATGGTGCCCTATTTAAAGTGAATGTAGCTGTCTCTAGAGCGTATCCCCAAAATGATAGCGGTAAATCGGTAAGAGACATCATAGACCACACCATATCCAATAGAGTGCGATTACGATGTTCGGACACACCGTTTCGCTGAGGTGTTCCAGGCGGCGTGAGTTGTGAAACAATTCCACATTTCCTTAAGTGTGTGCCAAATTCGTGACTTAAATATTCTCCTCCACGATCTGATCGTAGGAACTTTATCTTTCGGTCACGTTGATTCTCCACCTCATTCTGAAATTCCTTGAACTTTTCAAAGGTCTCGGATTTGTGTTTCATTAAGTAGACATACCCATATCTACTTAAGTCATCAGTGAGAGTGAGAACATAACGATATCCTCCGCGAGCCTCAACGCTCATTGGACCACACACATCGGTATGTATGATTTCCAACAAGTTGGTTGCTCGCTCCATTGTTCCGGAGAACGGAGTCTTGGTCATTTTTCCCATGAGGTATGGTTCGCATGTGTCAAATGATTCATAATCAAGAGACTCCAAAAGTCCATCAGCGTGGAGCTTCTTCATGCGCTTCACACCAATGTGACCAAGGCGGCAGTGCCACAAGTATGTGGGACTATCGTTATCAACTTTACATCTTTTGGCATCTACACTATGAACATGTGTAATATTACGCTCGAGATTCATTAGGAATAAACCATTGACCATTGGAGCATGACCATAAAACATATCTCTCATATAAATCGAACAACCATTATTCTCAGACTTAAATGAGTAGCCATCTCGTATTAAACGAGATCCAGATACAATGTTCATGCTCAAACTTGGCACTAAATAACAATTATTAAGGTTCAAAACTAATCCCGTAGGTAAATGTAGAGGCAGCGTGCCGACGGCGATCACATCGACTCTGGAACCATTCCCGACGCGCATCGTCACCTCGTCCTTTGCCAGTCTCCTTTTATTCCGCAGCTCCTGCTGTGAGTTACAAATATGAGCAACGGCACCGGTATCAAATACCCAGGAGTTACTACGAGTACTGGTAAGGTACACATCAATTACATGTATATCAAATATACCTTTGGTGTTGCCGGCCTTCTTATCCGCTAAGTATTTGGGGCAGTTCCGCTTCCAGTGACCCTTCCCCTTGCAATAAAAGCACTCAGTGTCAGGCTTGGGTCCATTCTTTGACTTCTTCCCGGCAACTGGCTTACCGGGTGCGTCAACCTCTTTGCCGTCCTTCTTGAAGTTCTTTTTACCCTTGCCCTTCTTGAACTTAGTGGTCTTATTGACCATCAACACTTGATGTTCTTTCTTGATTTCAACCTCTGCTGACTTCAGCATAGAAAATACTTCAGGAATGGTCTTTACCATCCCCTGCATATTGTAGTTCATCACAAAGCTCTTGTAGCTTGGTGGGAGCGACTGAAGGATTCTGTCAATGACTGCCTCATCAGGGAGGTTAATATTCAGCTGGGTCATACGGTTGTGCAACCCAGACATCTTGAGTATGTGCTTACTGACAGAACTATTTTCCTCCATCTTACAACTATAGAACTTGTCGGATATGTCATATCTCTCGACCCGGGCGTGAGCTTGAAAAACTAGTTTCAGCTCTTCGAACATCTCATATGCTCCGTGATGCTCAAAATGCTTTTGGAGCCCCGGTTCTAAGCTGTAAAGCATGCCGCACTGAACGAGGGAGTAATCATCAGCACGAGACTGCCAAGCATTCATAATGTCTTGGTTCTCGGGTACGGGAGCGTCACCTAGCGGTCCTTCTAGGACATATTGTTTCCTGGCAGCTATGAGGATGATCCTCAGGTTCCGGACCCAGTCCGTATAGTTGCTGCCATCATCTTTCAGCTTGGTTTTCTCTAGGAACGCGTTGAAGTTCATGTTGACATGAGCGTTGGCCATTTGATCTACAAGACATATTTGCAAAGGTTTTAGACTAAGTTCATGATAATTAAGTTCTAATCAAATTATGAACTCCCACTTAGATTAGACATCCCTCTAGTCATCTAAGTGTTACATGATCCGAGTCGACTAGCCCGTGTCCGATCATCACGTGAGACGGACTAGTCATCGTCGGTGAACATCTTCATGTTGATCGTATCTTCCATACGACTCGTGTTTGACCTTTCGGTCTCCATGTTCCGAGGCCATGTCTGCACATGCTAGGCTCGTCAAGTTAACCCTAAGTGTTTTCGCTGTGTAAAACTGTCTTACACCCGTTGTATGTGAACATAAGAATCCATCACACCCGATCATCACGTGGTGCTTAGAAGCGACGAACTGTAGCAACGGTGCACAGTTAGGGGGGAACACTTCTTGAAAATTTGTAAGGGATCATCTTATTTACTACCGTCGTCCTAAGTAAACAAGATGCATAAAACATAATAAACATCACATGCAATTATATAAAGTAGTGACATGATATGGCCAATATCATATAGCTCCTTTGATCTCCATCTTCGGGGCTCCATGATCATCTTGTCACCGGCATGACACCATGATCTCCATCATCGTGTCTTCATGAAGTTGTCACGCCAACGACTACTTCTACTTCTATGACTAACGCGTTTAGCAATAAAGTAAAGTAAGTTACATGGCGTTCTTCAATGACACGCAGGTCATACAAAAATAAAGACAACTCCTATGGCTCCTGCCGGTTGTCATACTCATCGACATGCAAGTCGTGAATCCTATTACAAGAACATGATCTCATACATCACAATTCATCATTCATCACAACTTCTGGCCATATCATATCACATGATCAATCGCTGCAAAAACAAGTTAGACGTCTTCTAATTGTTGTTGCATCTTTTACGTGGCTGCAATTGGGTTCTAGCAAGAACGTTTCTTACCTACGAATAACCACAACGTGATTTTGTCAGCTTCTATTTACCCTTCATAAGGGCCCTTTTCATCGAATCCGCTCCAACTAAAGTGGGTGAGACAGACACCCGCCAGCCACCTTATGCAACTAGTGCATATTAATCGGTGGAACCGGTCTCATGTAAGCGTACGTGTAAGGTTGGTCCGGGCCGCTTCATCCCACAATACCGCTGAAGCAAGAAAAGACTAGTAGAGGCAAGCAAGTTGACAAGATCCACGCCCACAACAAAATTGTGTTCTACTCGTGCAAAGAGAACTACGCATAGACCTAGCTCATGATGCCACTGTTGGGGAACGTTGCAGAAAATTAAAATTTTTCCTACGGTTTCACCAAGATCCATCTATGAGTTCATCTAAGCAACGAGTCAAGGGAGAGAGTTTGCATCTACATACCACTTGTAGATCACGAGCGGAAGCTTGCCAAGGGGATGGTGATGATGGAGTCGTACTCGAACGTGATTCGGATCACCGATGTCCAAGTGCTGAACGGACAGCACCTCCGCGTTCAACACACGTATGGGACGGGAGACGTCTCCTCCGTCTTGATCCAGCAAGGAGGAAGGAGAGGTTGAGGAAGGCAGCTCCAACGGCAGCACGACGGCGTGGTGTAGTTGGTGCAGCAGTACTCCGACAGAGCTTCGCCGAGCACGTACGGAGGAGGAGAGGTGTTGGGGAGGGGAGGGGCTGCGCCTTGAGTTGTGGTGTGTTGCAGCCCTCCCCTCACCCCTCTATATATAGGGGAAAGGGCAAGGGGGGCCGGCCCTCTAGGGAAAACCCTAGGGGGGGCGGCGGCCAAGGGGTGGGGGGCTTGCCCCCCAAGCAAGGGGGGTGCGCCCCCTTTAGGGTTTCCCCCCAAACCCTAGGCGCATGGGCCCAAGGGGGGGGCACGCCAAGCCCACTAGGGGCTGGCTGCTATCCCTACGCAGCCCAAGTGGCCCCCCGGGAGGGGTGGTCCCTCCCGGTGGACCCCCGAAACCTTTCCGGTGGTCCCGGTACAATACCGGTATGACACCGAAACTTTGCGGTGCCCGTTTAACAACTTCCCATATATAAAACTTTACCTCCGGACCATTCCGGAACTCCTCGTGACGTCCGGGATCTCATCCGGGACTCCGAACAACATTCGGTAATCACATACTTGTCTTCCTGATAACCCTAGCGTCACCGAACCTTAAGTGTGTAGACCCTACGGGTTCGGGAGACATGCAGACATGACCGAGACTCTCCGGTCAATAACCAACAGCGGGATCTTGGATACCCATGTTGGCCTCCCCACATGCTCCTCGATGAAGTCATCGGATGAAACCATGATGTCGAGGATTCGATCAAACCCCGTATACAATTCCTTTGTCAATCGGTACGTTACTTGCCGAGACTCGATTGTCGTATCCCAATACCTTTGTTCAGTCTCGTTACCGGCAAGTCACTTACTCGTACCGTAATGCATGATCCCGTGGCCAACACTTGGTCACCTTGAGCTCATTATGATGATGCATTACCGAGTGGGGCCCAGAGATACCTCTCCGTTCATACGGAGTGACAAATCCAGTCTCGATCCGTGTCAACCCAATAGACACTTTCGGAGATACCTGTAGTGCACCTTTATAGTCACCCCAGTTACGTTGTGACGTTTGATACACCCAAAGCATTCCTACGGTATCCAGGAGTTACACGATCTCATGGTCGAAGGAAGAGATACTTGACATTGGAAAAGCTCTAGCAAACGAACTAACTGACCTTTGTGCTATGCTTAGGATTGGGTCTTGTCCATCACATCGTTCTCCTAATGATGTGATCCCGTTATCAACGACAATCCAATGTCCATAGCCAGGAAACCATGACTATCTGTTGATCACAACGAGCTAGTCAACTAGAGGCTTACTAGGGACATATTGTGGTCTATGTATTCACACTTGTATTACGATTTCCGGATAATACAGTTATAGCATGAATAAAAGACTATTATCATGAACAAAGAAATATAATAATAACACTTTTATTATTGCCTCTAGGGCATATTTCCAACAAGACCAGGGAGTGATCTTATCAGTGTTGGCCGGGTGCCCTGGTCTGGAGCGGAGGGAGGTCGGGAGGTTATAAATAGGGTTGCATCGATCTAATTTGAACTAGAGTATATTCCAAGATCCTCTAGAATGTCCCCGCTTCGATGAGCCTTGGTGCAGTCTCTTAGTAAGTGAGGGTTGGTAGTTTCATAACTATTTATGGGGAATACGATACGATCAGATGATCCCAAGATTATGGGAAACCTATGTATCATAATTGATGAATCTCTCACATAGCACATCCATCCTTATCCCCTCCGAGCTCCCTGCTTTGATGACTCCGTTTTGAAAAAAAAGAATACAAATTCAATAAATACAATCCTTTCGCATCGAGTTATTTTATGTGTACTAGATGTGAGGAAAAATACTAAACTTTCAATATGATAATTCTAGAAAAAAAATCCTCCAAAAAGAAGTTTCAAGTAAGAACATTCATGAATTTTCAAGGTGATTGCCATATTCATTGGATAGTTTATGATAAATGTGTCCAAATTGGGCGCGTAGATTCATCTTGCCATTACAGACATATTTATATCCTTTATTCGTAGGCCTTATTCAAAAACAGAAAAGAAGGGGAAAAAAGAAGTAAAGAAAGAAAAGAAAAAAAATATTATGATTCTTGTCAAGTGTTTTGATTGGTCAGGATAGCCTTCCCACGGATCACACGTTGTAACCATTGGATTCGCGTGGATCCAACGGCTGTGGCCTTGCGGGCGCCGTATCCTTTATCTCCTCTCTCTTTGTCCTTATCCCTTCACACCCACGCCTAGCCATCGCAGCCGCCGCATGCCACTCCGCAAGTCACCGCCGCCAGCCCAGGGCCTCATGCCTCCACCGCTCGCCCCTTTCTCTGTAGGTCGCCGACGCAACCCTAGACCCCGGGGCCGTTCCCTCATCCCCACCAGGCTCGAGGAGGCCCGAGGAGGTGGCCATGAGGAGCGCGCAGCCGCCAGATCCATGGGCAGATCCAGCCGGCGCCGTCGGCAGCCATCCCTCCCTCCGGTGGCCGTAAGAATTGAACAGGCTTGAGCAGAACGAGTGCATGGACGGTGCGCACCTCCGGCGATAGGAGCCACCAGTCCTCGTCATCTGCTAGCATCCACGAGGAATCGATCCATATGTAAGCTAGCTTCCAGAATAATCCATCCAGCTGGCTGCTTGCTTGTATGTGTACTAGTGGAAACGAGAGCAAAATGCGAGACCGGCGTCGAGGGTACATGCCCGCTGCTAATTGATTCTCCAGGTAATATAATACTCCCTCCGTTTCTAAATATTTGTCTTTCTAGAGATTTCAACAAGTAACTACATACGGAACAAAATGAGTGAATCTACACTCTAAAATATGTCCATATACATACGTATGTGGTAGTCCATTTAAATCTCTACAAAGACAAATATTTAGGAACAAAGGGAGTAGTAGTACGTGTTTTTCCCGTGGTGGAGATGTACATACCGTCACATATCCATACATACTTGAATACTCTCAAACTGGCAGTTACACATACATACTCGAATAGCTGTGCGATTTTTTTTATATTTTGCTAAATAGGTCTATCGGCAAAGGCTTGCCCCTTTGCCTAGTGTTGCACTCGGCAAACTAGATCCATCAGATTGGGTAGTAGAGATGTGAAGAGCAACATGGACATCTACTTTACTGACAGGGTGTGTAGGTGTAATACATAGTGCTTTTCATGGTAAGGGTTATAGCAGATGTATGATCATTTTAGTGTAGTAAGTATATCCCAATAATCACTATAAAAATATAGCTGAAGCTTGTCTATTCATTTCCACTTTAATTCTTATATTTCTCGTATCTCAATCTCATCAGCTAGTTTGATATAACTGAATGCGTGATAGCATCACCTTGTACCAATTACCCATCCTAGTTACTTTTTTATTTAGGTGAATGTAAGAAACCGTCACCTTTTACCAAGTATCCATCCTGGTTACATTATGTGCAAAATAGGTTCTACATTTAATTTCAAATTTGTTGAATATAGTCTGTAGCTTTTCTACTGCATGCTTATAGTCTGTATCTTTTGGATGTATATCTATTTCAGCTAGTTTGATATAACTGAATGCGTGATAGCATCACCTTGTACCAATTACCCATCCTAGTTACTTTTTTATTTAGGTGAATGTAAGAAACCATCACCTTTTACCAAGTATCCATCCTGGTTACATTATGTGCAAAATAGGTTCTACATTTAATTTCAAATTTGTTGAATATAGTCTGTAGCTTTTCTACTGCATGCTTATAGTCTGTAGCTTTTGGATGTATATCTATTTCTGTCTCAAGTTGTTTATCATTCTACTCTTACAGAATATTTGTGGGGAGCTCGGATAGTGTTGATGCCTCAAGGGTTTATGCATATCAATTCCATGCTGTTTAAAGCCACTGTAATCATGGCTACTGGTTTCCAGGTATATGTTTAGGCAGTCATATGGACGCGTTCATTGACAATTCGTATAGAATGTTTAAATTCTTTATAACTTTGCCATGGAATGTCTAGTGTTAGAAAACATCTTACGGGTACTTTTGTTACGTACTAGAAAGCATATACACACACATGCCCGACGCAACAACAAGAACGCACATACAGCACAGATCCTCTGCTCCTGATTCTCAATGGTATGATGATGCTTTATCGGCCACTCTAATTTGTTTGCACTGGGGGCCACTTTGCATGTGCTTGCTCATGTAGTGACCTGATTGATAGTTGTTTGTGCTGCTGTGTTCAACTAATGTCCCGATACAACAAGTTAGTCTTGATTTGTACAAGAGCTAAGTACAATTGTCTCAACACTTTTTTTGTGGGTGCTTACCACACATCATCCACTTGGTGACTGTAGAAACTATTAATACAATTGTGCAGTAGTTTACTACTATGTGGGATTAAATGGGATTATCTAGGCAAGCAAACGCAACATGGTTGATTGCGGGCTGCCCACAAACACCCACATAATACATGCATGCTGGTGTGGGCATTCCTCTATTAGTCCCACTTGTAGCCTGAGTGTGTATCCCTAAGGAAGTGAATGGCCATGGTAGTCTAACCGAACTATGACCACGTGTATCCATTGAAATATTGTTCATGCGAATTCCGTTATCATTGTTGTTGAATAATAATATTGATCATAATATAGGTTGCATCCAAAGTAGTTTTAAAGACTTTTCACATATCCAAACCATGGTACGTTCCATATGCTACTATTCGGAGTATTGATCTAGAAACTAAGATTGGTGATATTTAGCTAGGTGCCGAATTTGCACTTATGTGCATAGATGAACCTATTCTGGATAATGAGGAGTGAGTTAGGCAAGTTTCTGATTTAAGAGAATTGGTGATGCTTTTGCTTTAGGATACTTAACCCCACCTTTTGCTTTTGTAAGTTGAGTCTTTTCTTCCATATTCCAAAATTATATTTGTGTACATCCAATCACATAACTATAACGTCCATTTATCTTTTGCAGACTCAAAAAAGGATAATTGAGTTGCAGCTGAATTCTTCGATTGGATGATGAAGCAAACATAATTGGAAGACTTTACTTGGCAATAATCGTAGTTTAAATTAATAGATTGAAAAATGTAATACCGTTCAGAAGATCTTTGCCTTTTGTCGAATTGTTGCAAATTCTATGGTGTAATATTCTCCATAGATGTGTTCTCTATTGTAAAATTGATACGAATGATATGTTGTTCAACCAATAACATTGGTATTTATTCATTGTAATGCATATGTATCCTACACTTGTATATTCACAATAAATACCTTGATATTTTCAATTTGTGTACGTGTCGTGCTTCAAATTCTCTATCATTTTAATGGTGCCAAGCATCATAATAAAATAATTAACTATTTGAGCAGTTGCAGTGATTTTATAAAATAAATGTATTTTCCATAAAATGGCTATCTACTTTTGTGGTTAATAAATAAAAATACATTAATTATATGGCCATACTAATGCAGTAGTGTTATTGATGGTGTTACTATAGTTACAAAATGTGTTACTTGTGTTGTGTTACGATATTTGGATATTATGTTACAAGTTGTGTTACTATATAGTTACAAAAACATGTTACCACAATGTTTTATGTCTATAAAATATGTTACTAGCAGTGTTACTATAATAACCAAAATGTGTTACTAGCGTGTTTGGTAACGCATAATATGTATGTTACTATAACATAATTGTAACACACTTTTTAAAATATGGTAACAATTATTATATGTGACAGTGGACACCACTTAGTAACACGGTCTAATGGAAAACATTTCAAAATGTGTTACTATGTGGCTTAGTAACACTATTTTGGGCCTATGGTAACACAACACCGTGTTACAAAAGCATTGTTTTGTTGTAGTGCTCTGATCGCCGGCTTTAAGGAGGCAATGCTCAATTAATAACTTGAACCACCCTTGGTAGTTTAAATAGTCCCGACGGCTTATAGAGCGTATGGCGGCTTAACTAACCAGGACATTATTATCCATATACCATTAGGCCCCTTCGTAAGCCGCCAATTTGAATACGCACAGTAATATTTTTGTCCTGCCCGGCTTAAATTTAAACCGACACTTTTACTTTGTCTTAGGCTTTCAATCAGAATGGCACCCAAGGCACCTACCTCTTGCAATTGGGTTAAATCCATTGTCACTGACAACACTTTGGATGACTTTGTGAAGACCGGCTATCTGCCGAAAAAAGAAGTCATGCCTTATCGTACTCCTAACCCGGACGAAGAATTTCCTCAACCCAAAGATGGAGAGGTCATTGTTTTCACAGATCATATGAACCGGGGATTTACTCCTCCCGGCTCAAAATTCTTCAGAGATGTGCTGAACTTCTTTGACCTTCACCCACAAGACATCGTACCCAATTCCGTGTCCAATATCTGCAACTTCCAAGTGTTCAGCGAAGTTTACCTTGGTGAAGAACCCAATTTGCTGCTTTTCAGAGAACTGTTCTACTTGAACCGCCAGTCTAAATGTGCCAGCAGCCAAAGCTTGGAACTTGGTGGAGTTTTGATCCAGCACCGCAGGGATGTGATCTTTCCCTATGCTAACCCGCCAAGCCACCCCAAAGACTGGAATATGACATGGTTCTACTGCAAAGATACCTCTCCGGCTGATGAGAACCCTCTGCTCGGATTTTGTGCCCTTCGTCTTGAAACCAATCATCCTCTGCCTCACAAGATTACCGCCCTGGAGCGTAAATCACTTGCTCCTACTTTGGCCAAGATCAAGGCTCTCCTAGGGAACAGGTTGACTGGTATGACCTAGTCTGGGTTTGGCTCGCCTGGCGAGTTATTCCGTTGAGCTGCCGCACCGGCTTGATGTGCGAATACACTGGCGCCAAGAATGATCCTCTGCGTCACAGCCCTGACGACTTACCTGCCCATGTCATTGACGATATGACCAAGTCTCTTCTTAATGAGAGTCTGGAAGACTGCGGCAAGGTGGGCCTAGCCCCCTTCTGTAAGGACAACCTGGCTCCAAAGGTAAACCGCCCACATGAAATGATTATCTTAACGTTTCACCCATACTCATGAATATGCTTAATCTTTGCAGGTGGGTGATAAATTTTGGAAAGTTAAATATGATCATGAAGCTGCCAAGAGAGCCAGAAAAGAAAAGAAAGCCGCCAGGAAAGAAGCTGTCAAGAGGAAGGGCAAGAAAGCCACCGCTTCTGACCTGCTTCGGCTAGCGGACTCTTGTGAGTCGGAGGTGGCCCTTGACTCCCTTGGCTTATTTTTTAACTATCTTATTGACACTGATCATCAGCAGGAGGATACAGGAGCAAGCCGTAACAAGGCTGATGAGGTAACTATCCTTTCCTCCGACTCCGAGCCTTTGCCAAGATGGAAAATCCACAGAGTGACCCGGAAAGTAAGGTTTTCTCATCCTTTAGCTCATCACGATCCTCAATTTCTTTTGAAGCGGCAAATTCATGAGAGTCGGAGGCAGACCCGGACCAGCAAGGACACGGAGCTCTTCTCCGGCTTACCAAACACTCCAAGGAAACGCCGGAATGAGGTCACTTCTGTTTTAGATAAATTTTACCCCTTGGCGGGTCTCTTTCGTCAACCACTCAATCCTTCTGACTCGGATTATCAGGATACTTCCCCTTCCTCCAGCGAGTCACTACAGTCCAATCTACCGACTTTCAAGACTGCACCAGGGTATGATAACCCGCTCATTTTGCATTTATTTTAATCCCTTGCATCTGTATTAATCTTTTATTTTGATGCAGTGGTCAAGCCAAGCCCAGCAAAAGGGTTAGGAAGAATAAACCAGCTGAAGATAGAGTTGCGACTGAGCCGGTTCTTGAAACAACCATGCCGGACTCAACTACTCGTGAGCCGCCATCTGAGCCAGCGCAAGACTTACCACCCCCTGCTACCGACCAGCCCACTGACCAAGCTGCTGATGAGTCAGAAAATCCAAAGGCTCCTAGCCCGGTCCGGACAGATGATCCTTCCAATGCTGATGTGGAGATTTCCAGAACCGGCTATGTTGAGCCGGGAAGGCCAACTGTTCTGGCCAAATGCCCCGCCAAGGAAGAACTTCTGGACCAGCACCGAGTCAAGATGGATGTTACTAACTATGCTCATATGAGCATTGGATACATCTTTTCTGGCTATATGAGCCAAGTGCACAGCAGTCGGAACCTCGAGATTGACCTGGTGAAGCAGATGCACCAAAGTTTGAGGTATAACCCGTTCTATTTTGTTCATTAACCTTTAGTATGCTAGCCCCCAAGTCTACTGCTTATGACGCTTATGTTGTAGACTTTGAAACAAACTTAGCAACATAAAGAAAAGAAATATATAAAAATTTCCGGCTTACCATGTAGTCCCCAAGGGGCGGCTTAGCCAATATGGTTGAGCCAGTTCTTATATAAAAATTCTTATGGGTCCTTGAACAGCAATACGCATTAGCCCCCAAGTGCCAAGTATTATTGCTTGCAAAATGCTTGGGACTTACTCTTATAAATCGCCATCTTATGAACTGCCATGGAAAAGAAAACTCTTTGGGACATTAGTCCCAAGTGCCAAGTGTTAGTGCTGGCAAAATGCTTGGGACTTTAACATTACATAAACAATTGACTTGACTCTTATTCTGTACTTGTATAGGCCACCACGAGCCAACTCGAATCCGAGGTGACTAATCTGGAGAGCCGCCTTGAGATCCAAGAGTCGGAAATTGAAAAAGCCAACACCAAGTTCAAATTCAGCATTTCTGACCAAGAAAAACTGAAGAAAGAATTTGAGGTTGAAAAGAAAGCCTGGGTTGATGAAAAGACATCACTGATTAACCGAGCTGAAAAAGTAGAGGTGGCTCTGGAAGAAGTCACTGGTGAGTTAGCCGGTTTAAAGCGCCGCGTCTCGCAAATGGTCTCCACAATCTTTGATAAGTCGCCCTGCAAGTGTGTTAAATACCTAAGCCTTTCAATTGATCATAAGACTGGAATTAACTCACTTGATCATGTTTATACAGGCCCCAGAAGCTCAAATTTGAACCAAAACATGCTGACCAAACTGAAGGCAGTATACACTTTGGTGGAACAGTTGTACACTGGGTCTCAACGTGCATTAGGCATGGTGGCTCTGTCAAATGAAGTGCCAACCCTCCTGGTAGAGGTCTTGAAGAAGCTGTCTGTTCCCCCTCAGCGGTTCAATGAACTGAGGCAGTCAGCTGCAAGAGCCGGAGCGGTAAATGCTTTAACCGGGCCAAGGCTTGGTTACCAGAACTAGAACCGGCTGACATTGCCATCGGCTACCCAAGCCTGAAGGAAGATGGCACTCCTTTTGAAGACACAAACTTTCTCGCCTGTGTCAAAGAGACATGCCCCATGGTGACTCTGATGGCAAATGAAGTGGATATTACCAAGTACCAGGCAGGTTATGATGAAGAGAACCGGAGAATTCCAACGCCTCACTATGAAGTGACCAGTCTGATTCCCCCACTCCGTAAGCATACCTTTGCTCCTAAAGTTGACCCGGCCGGCCTTGTTGATGCTGAAGCTGAATTTGAAGCCTTGAACAACATTGACTGGTCATCGTCAACCTTCCAGGAAAGGGAGCAGGGCGAAAGTGCGGAGAGGGCTAACCCGGACGCTTCAGGCCAATCATCAAGGTGAACCTGCCGTGGTGGCTCATACCCGGGGTGTACTAAAAAACAATGTGAATTATTTGGACTCAAGGAGTCGTGTAATGGGATAGTCATAACTTTATTTGGCCGTGCCATCGTGCATGTTTTAATGCTTAACGCCGTTAAGCCACCGTATTGTATCCATCCGTGTTACTTTTCATCTGCTTACCGTATGCTTGATCAGGTTTCAAAAACTGTCCTGCATATGAAAACAGACTGCAAAAATCCCTGGACATCTGAAAACTAGGCGGGTCAAAAGGATTTTAAAAAGAGTCATAGATTAGCTTGTTGTAAAAGACACAAATATGATCCTATGCTTAGGACTTCTTAGATTTGCACCGCCGATTTGTATGACCTGGTCGGTAAGGGTGATAACCCAGTCTTTGGATACCCAAAAATTCAAAGGTACAATGATGCTTATGGATCGGCGACTCATCAGTCGATATTGAGCCGGGTTAAAGCAATCATACTTAAACTTGTAAACCTCAGAAAAAGTCTCAAGTCAAAAGGGTGTTTCCAAAGACAACTTAAATCAAAAAAGAACAAAACATTGCAAGGTTACTGATTTGAATATGATCAGTAAACCGTTCCAGAGGGGTTTAAGCTAGGATTTAAATACGATCATGTAGCCCCCAATGGCTTTGGCGTTGCGCCGATCAAGAGGGTACCGACTGCTCTGTTCTCTTTGGTTCGAATATGACCTATGTTTGAACAGGAAGCCCCCTAATGACCTTGAGAGTTTTTTAACGACTCTGATTCGAATATGATCAAAGTCGGTTCCCAAAAGGGGTTAAGCTATGATTCGAGTACGATCAAGAAGCCCCCTAGTGAGCTCGGTAGTGTGCCAATCAAAAGGGTACCGACAGCTGTGTTCTCTTTGGTTCGAATACGACCTATGTTTGAACAGGAAGCCCCCTAGTGATCATAATTTTTAATGGCTAGATTCGAATATGATCGTAAGCCGGATCAAACGAGTGAAGACGGATCAAATGTGACCAGCCCCCAAGTGATCATGTGAGAAAGTAATAACAATAATAATGACAAATTTACCTTGGGGGAAGGGAAAAAGGACAGAGGTCCTGCTTTATTATTTATCATAATATTTACATTGGCAAAATATGTACATCAGCAGAGCCTATGGCTCAAGTGTAGTAGGGCCGAAGATGAGCGATATTCCACGGCCGACGGGTCTCTTCCTCGACTTACGTGAGTCTTTGCGCTCTCGAACATCGATAAGGTAATATGACCCATTGTTCAAGTTCTTGCTGACCACAAAGGGCCCTTCCCAAGGTGGGGATAGCTTGTGCATATCGGTTTGATCTTGGATGAGCCGGAGCACTAAATCACCTTCCTGAAAGGCTCTGGACTTAACCCGACGGCTGTGATATTGGCGCAAGTCTTGCTGGTAAATCGCCGAGCGAGCTGCTGCCAAGTCTCGCGGTTCATCTAACAGGTCGAGAGCATCCTGACGCGCCTGTTCATTGTCCGCTTCAACATAAGCTGCCACACGAGGCGAGTCATGACGGATGTCGCAAGGGAGAACCACCTCAGCTCCATAGACCATGAAGAAAGGTGTATAACCCGTAGATCTGTTAGGAGTAGTGTTAATGCTCCATAACACAGAGGGTAACTCTTCAACTCAGCAAACCGGCGTTCGCTGCAAAGGGACTAAAAGCTAGGGCTTGATGCCTTTCAATATCTCCTGATTGGCTCGCTCGGCTTGACCGTTGGATTGGGGGTGAGCCACTGATGAAACATCAAGCCGAATATGCTCCCGTTGACAAAATTCTTCCATGGCGCCTTTAGACAGATTAGTGCCATTGTAAGTTATAATGCTGTGTGGCAAGCCAATGCAAAATATCACCTTCTTCATGAATTGAACTGTCGTGGCTGCATCATACTTACTGACTGGCTCTGCCTCAACCCACTTTGTGAACATATCAACCGCCACCAAGAGGTGGGTCTTTTTATCTTTGGACCTTTTAAACGGCCCAACCATGTCAAGCCCCCAGACTGCGAACGGCCAGGTAATTGGAATCATCCTCAATTCTTGAGCCGGCACGTGAGCCCGTCTTGAGAACTTCTGACAACCATCACATCTACTGACCAAGTCCTCTGCATCAGCATGAGCCGTCAGCCAATAAAATCCATGACGGAAAGCCTTAGCCACGAGGGATTTTGACCCGGCGTGGTGACCACAATCCCCTTCATGTATCTCACGGAGAATTTCTTGGCCTTCTTCAGGAGAGACGCAACGCTGAAACGTCCCTGTAACGCGATGATGCAACTCGCCATTGATAATCATCATATACTTAGACCGCCGGGTTATCTGCCTGGCCAATGTTTCATCCTCGGGCAACTCGCCTCGGGTCATATAAGCCAGGTATGGCACCGTCCAATCTAGAATGATATGAAGAGCCACCACCAATTGTGCTTTTGGGTCAGGAACAGCCAAGTCTTCCTCTGTGGGTAGCTTGACAGAAGGGTTATGCAGAATATCCAAAAAAGTATTAGGCGGCACCAGTTTACGTTGAGATCCCAGCCGGCTTAAAGCATCGTCCGCCTCGTTCTTTCTGCGGTCAATGTGCTCCACCTGATAACCGTTGAAGTGTCCCGCAATTGCATTGACTTCACGGCGATAAGCCGCCATGAGAAGATCCTTAGAATCCCACTTGCCTGATACCTGCTGAGCCACTAGATCTGAGTCGCCGAAGCACCTTACCAGGCATAAGCTCATATCCTTACCCATCTGGAGACCATGGAGTAAGGCTTCATACTCAGCTGCATTGTTAGTACAGGGAAACATCAACCGGAGCACATAACAAAATTTGTCACCTCGAGGGGAAGCCAAAACAACTCCAGCCCCTGAGCCCTCCAATTGCCTGGACCCGTCAAAATGAATTGTCCAATACGTGTTGTCCGGCTTTTCTTCAGGCATCTGCAGCTCTGTCCAATCGTTGATGAAATCCACTAGCGCTTGAGACTTGATAGTTGTGCGCGGCACATACTTTAAGCCATGAGGCCCAAGCTCAATGGCCCATTTGGCGACTCGTCCTGTGGCCTCTCTGTTTTGAATGATATCCCCCAAAGGGGCAGAACTAACCACAGTGATGGGGTGGCCTAAGAAGTATTGCTTAAGCTTCCGGCTTGCCATAAACACCCCATAAAGGAGCTTCTGCCAGTGCGGATATCGCTGCTTGGACTCAATAAGCACCTCGCTGATGTAGTAAACCAGACCTTGAACCGGGTGTTCCTTGCCAGCCTCCTTGTGCTCTACCACGATGGCCACGCTGACGACATGCGTGTTAGCAGCCACATATAATAATAAGGGTTCCTTATCAATGGGAGCAGCAAGAACCGACAGCTTAGCTAGCTGTCTTTTCAGATATTCAAAAGCAGCATTGGCAGCGTCACTCCAGGTGAAATTATCTGTCTTCTTCATCATTTGATACAGCGGTATGGCCTTCTCACCTAACCGGCTTAAGAACCAGCTTAGAGCAGCGATATGACCCGCCAAATGCTGAACATCATTGACACACGCTGGTTTGGCTAGAGAGGTGATGGCCTTGATCATCTTCGGGTTAGCCTCGATGCCCCTGTTAGAAACCAGAAAACCCAGAAGCTTGCCTGCAGGCACACCAAAAACACACTTGGACGGGTTAAGCATCATTTTGTAAACCCGAAGAATGTCAAAGGTTTCCTTAAGATCATCAATCAAGGTCTCCTTCTCTCTGGATTTCACCACTATGTCATCCACATAAGAATGAACGTTGCGCCCAATTTGATTATGAAGACAACTCTGCACACATCGCTGGTAAGTCGCCTGGGCACTCTTGAGCCCAAAAGGCATTGAGACATAGCAGAAGGCTCCAAACGGAGTAATGAATGCCGTCTTCTCCTGGTCCTTAACTGCCATCTTAATCTGATGATGACCAGAGTAAGCATCCAAGAAACTCAAATGCTCACAACCCACCGTAGCATCAATGATTTGATCAATACGAGGGAGAGCAAAAGGATCAGCTGGATAAGCCTTGTTTAAGTCCATGTAATCCACACACATACGCCAAGTGCCATTTTTCTTAAGCACAAGCACCGGGTTAGCCAACCACTCTGGATGAAAGACTTCGATGATAAACCCTACTGCTAAGAGCCGGGCTACCTCCTCACCAATGGCCTTCCTCCTCTCCTCATTAAACCGCCGAAGAAACTGCTTGACCGGCTTAAACTTTGGATCAATATGAAGAGTGTGCTCAGCGAGTTCTCTCGGTTCACCTGGCATGTCAGAAGGTTTCCATGCAAAGATGTCCCAGTTCTCACGGATGAACTCGATGAGCGCGCTTTCCTATTTGGGATCCAAATTAGCACAGATACTGAACTATTTGGATGAATCGTCTGGAAAAAATCAACAAACTTAGTATCATCGGCCGACTTAAACTTCATGACCGGCTCATGTTCTGTGGTTCGCTTCTTTAAAGATGTCATATCCGTCGGGTCAACATTGTCCTTGTAGAATTTTAACTCTTCTATCACACAGACCGACTCGGCATAAGCCGCGTCACCTTCTTCACATTCCAAGGCCACCTTCCGGCTCCCATGCACCATAATGGTTCCCTTATAACCCGACATCTTGAGCTGCAAGTACACATAACACGGCCGTGCCATGAATTTGGCATAAGCCGGCCGCCCGAACAGAGCATGATACGGGCTCTTGATCTTGACTACTTCAAACGTCAAATTCTTGGCTCTAGAGTCATATTCATCCCCAAAAGCTACCTCCAATTCGATCTTACTGACTGGATACGCCGATTTATCGGGTACGACTCCATGGAAGATAGTGTTGGACTGCTTAAGGCTCTTATCAGTTAGCCCCATGCGACGGAAGGTCTCATAATAGAGGATATTGATGCTGCTGCCTCCATCCATGAGTACTTTGGTGAATTTATATCCACCCACCTGAGGGGCCACCACCAGGGCTAAGTGACCTGGATTGTCAACCCGGGGAGGGTGATCCTCCCTACTCCATATGATAGGCTGCTCAAACCATCTCAAGTAACGAAGAACTGCCGATTCAACCGCATTCACAATCCTCTTATGAAGCTTCTGGTCTCGTTTACATAAACTGGTGGTAAACACATGATATTGTCCACTATTTAGCTGCTTTGGATTGCTCTGGTATCCACTTTGCTGCTGTTGTTGACCACCCTGGCCGGATTGTTGGTTATACCCACCTTGGTTGCCTTGGGAATTTTGGAAATTGGGATTTAACCCGCCGCCCGGGCCATGAAAGCCGCCACCACCTGAGCCCCCGCCCTGCCAATTGTTGCCATCAAACATGTTGGAATTTTTGAAGGCCTTCATGATCGTACAGTCCTTCCATAAATGGGTAGCCGGCTTCTGCTGAGTGCCGTGTCTCGGACAGGGCTCGTTCAACAATTGCTCAAGTGTGGGGCCTGACCCGCCAGACCAGGGAGGTGGCCTCCCTTTGCGCCGTTGGTTATTACCCTGCGTACTGGTGTTAGCCACAAAATCCAAACTACCGTCAGCCTTACGTTTATTACTTCCTTGATTTGTCGGGTTGTGCTGAGGGCCCTTGCCATTGCCATTCTTCTTTCCCTTCCCTGCCTTGTCATCATCAGACTCGGGATCCTTGGTACTATCAGAGTTGGCGTACTTGTCCAGAGCCGCCATCAGCATGCCCATATCATTACAATCGCGGTTGAGCCGCCCCAGTTTTTGTTTCAGAGGTAAAAAACAGCATTTTTTCTCCAACATTAAGACTGCAGAGCCGGCATCCATCTTATCAGATGAATGTATTATGGCTTTAACCCGGCGCACCCAATGGGTTGTAGACTCGCCCTCCTCTTGCTTGCAATTCGTCAGATCCATGATCGACATGGGCTGCATGCACGTGTCTTTGAAATTCTGTATGAACCGGGCCTTTAGCTCCACCATGAACTGATTGAATTAGGTGGCAGACCCTTCAACCAAGTGCGGCCGGTCCCATCCAACATCAAGGTAAAGTACTTAGCCATTGCAGCATCACTGACCTCCAATAACTCCATAGCCATCTCATAACTTTCAATCCATGCCCCGGGTTGTAAGTCGGCCATGTAATTCGGCACCTTCCTAGGTCCCTTGAAATCTTTGGGCAAACGCTCGTTACGTAGATCCGACACTAGACAGGGGACTCCTCCGGTCCTAGTGGCCACACCTGCCTCGATAGAAGTCGTCGGATAGGCTGGATACGGCTGGTAAGTCATCAACTGAGCCGCCTACTGGGCCGCTCGCTCAGCCTCTTGACGTATCCGGTCTTGATATACCAAGTTAAAGGCCCATGGCGCGCCGGGTTATGCCCACCTGGCTGGTCACGGCGCCTGATGTTGCTTGAAACGTCTGCTGAATCCATGTGCCTACTATAACTCGGGCTTCGGCTTGGACGAGGGGTTGAGTGGATCCTATCCCGGCTGTATGAGTACGCCTCCTGCTGTGCCAGGGCCGTTTAAAGAAGTTCTCTGACCCGACGGGTTTCAACCGCCGCCGGAGAGTCACCATCAATTGGGAGAGCCGCCAGTCGTGCTGCTGCCACTATCATGTTCTCCAACGGGTTAGAATAGTGACCCGGGGGTGTCGGTACATACTGAGGTGGCGTCGTGTTTACACGGGGAGGTCCCATCACCTACGGTTGAACCGGCGCGCCGTCCCCGGATGTTGCAACACGGTCCGCTCCTGCATGTGGAGAGAGCCACGGCGGGTTACCTGTACGCGGGGAGAGCCACGGCGTGTTACTGGGCCCTGCTCCTGGTGTGTGAAAGAGGTTTCGAGCGTCATAAACTGGGGGGAGTCGAGACTGAGTCTTCTGATGCCTTCTGCTCATGACCTCATTAGACGCGTTCTGATCTTGCGTGAGCCGGAAAGTCTGTGCCTGAATCTGCTGAGCCTGAACATCCAAAGCTGCCCGCTCTGCAGTTATCCTGACATCTTCCGCTGCTAGGTCTTCCTTAGCCTGCGCCGTATCCAATTTTAACTGTGCCACCTCCTCATTGGAACAGCCCCCGAGCCCGCCATCTTGCAGTTGATACAATGAATCTGTCTCCCCTATGGATGACCCGCCATCAGAGTAGATGGCCGTCTCACCGCCACATGCTGATCTTTCAGAGAGCCCTTCATGGATGCATCCCACGAAGGCATGCTTGATAGCAGGCGGAGCCCGGGCGGGTTTCGCGCGCTGAGCCATTTCGATGAGGTCGGTGCAGATGTCCGGCTCAGGTCCCGGCTCACCGATCTTGCCGATGAAGACATGAATTCCGCCGAAGGGGACCCGGTACACGTACTCAATTGAGCCGACCTCGGGGCCCCAGCCTGCGTTGTTGATGTAGAGCTTGCCGTGACGACTCTTGGTCATCCGGCCCACAGCGTATCCGTTGAGCCCTTCGAAGCTGCCCTTCAAGAACTCAAATCCACCGTGCTCTTGCCCCACGGTGGGCGCCAACTGTCGTGGAATTGACACGGCAGATGTCCTAGCGAAAGGACTTAGTTGCGAGATCTAGTAATTGTTCCAAGAGGTAAAACAACAGGGGATATGGGTGTAACTGCGGTAGCCATGTCCTCATCACTCATCCTCCTCATTAGGCAATTCACCAAAAAGCAGGAATAGGGTCTTACGCCACAAATGTGGCCCAAACCTGGGTAAATCGTAGTGTTTTGTCTTCTTTCCTCTCATGTGGGCACACTGGAGCTTCGCCGTGAGATAGCGAGCGGCGGGCTAGAGCTTAGTGGAGTTCTTAGCACACACCCTAGAGTTCGAACATTTCCTTGGGTCCCCAGAGCCCCGATTCTGACAGTAGCTGCGGCAAGTCCAATGGACCTGTTCCCATAGATTTAAACCTGACTTGCCAGACAAATACGATGGCAAGCTCAATCTGGAGTTCCTAAGAGTCTACACTATCAAAGTGCAGGATTTTGGGGGATGAGATGAGAAGGTTCTCTCTAACTACTTCCCGTTGGCACTCAAGCCCAACATGAGGTCTTGGCTGATGAACCTGCCGGAGGGCTCCATTTCTTCATGGTCGGATCTGTGCCACCAGTCTGTTGGTGCATGCACCATAGGCCACAAGCTTCCTGGTTAGCCCAGCGACCTGCACGTGTTGACGTACAGAGACAGAGAGCCTCTTCGGAAGTACATACATGGATTCAGCCGTGTGCATCAAAACATCCCTAATATCACCCTGCTACTCTCATAGTTGCATTTCACACGAATGTACGCAATACAAAATGTAGGAAGAGATGAATATCCAGAGGGTTAAAACCGTCAACGAGCTATACACCTTGGAGGATAAGTGTGCACGTGCTAAGGAGGGGAGGAGACTTTTCGGAGAGGATGATGGAGCCGAGGTTGATTTCGAAGACGAATATGCATCTACTCCGAAGAAGAAGGGCCAGAAGTGCAACCGCAAGTGCAATGGCAAGGCAGTCATGGCCGTTGAGGGCTGTGGCAACGCCAATGACGGCAAGAAGGCCAAGATCGAGGGCTCTGGCAAGGATACTGATGTGTGTACCTGTGGTCATGAAGCTGCGGTAGGCGACAATACGGACAAGACCAATGGGCCATACTACAAGATCCACCGTACCAAGGGCCACGACCTCCAAGAATACCGGCAAGTTGAACAACTTGTCAAGAAGCACAAGAAAAAGTACGAGAAGCATGACAAGGAGAAGGGCCAAGATGTTGTTGCTAGCTCCGGCAAGAAGAACTGTGGTGGCCGTGGAGATCGCCGCAGCAAGACCAAGCAGTAGAAGGAGAAGCCTGCTAGGGGTTGTGACAAGAAAGATGAGGATGAGGATAATGATGAGGATGAAGAGGAGTCCAAAGACCAGGAATTCCAGAAGGCAACAGAAGCCATGTGCATTGATGGAGGTGCATCTTTGCACTCCTCTCACCGTCAGGTCAAACAATGTGCCCGTGAGATAAATGCAGCAAAACTGGCAATGGAGGTGCATAACCACTCAAGTGGTCTGCACTCCCAATATTTTTGACGCTGAGGATCACCTTGATCGCACAACTACCGTCGGGTGCTTGCAGTTGTTGGTTTCACCAACAATTCACAACCTCAATGTAACAAAGATGCTAGTTCATGGTGGGGCTGGCTCGCACTTAATCTCACCAGATGTGATCAAGAGGCTGCAGGTTCCTAATGAAGATCTCAAGGAAATGGGAAGGATCAAGGGATCAATCCATGACGAAGCCAACCAAAGGGAAAGATCACCTTGTCGGTGACATTTGGAAGTGAGCTTAACTACAGGACAGAGAAGATAGTCTTCGATGTTGTCAAGATACCACTGCCATATAATGGAATACTTGTTCACCCGGCACTGGCAAAGTTCATGGCGGCGTCCCACTACACCTACAACACATTGAAAATGACTAGGCTGATTAGTGTATTCAGCATTCCCTCTAATAAGAAGGACACAGTCATCTGCGTCGACAAGCTTTACCGGGAAGCAGTTGCAGCATCTGTTGCTCCTGCCGACAAAGCTCCTGGGCAAGACCTCTAGCAATGACTCCGGAAAGTGCACATCAGAGTGTTGTACACCCATTGAGGACATACCAGAGAGCTCTGCCAGCAAGAGCAAGAAGACCAAGGCAGCTCCACAGGCAACAAAACAAGTCCACACAAGGGAAGATGGCACGAACGGCACTTTCACTATAAGTGCCACTCTTGACAGCAAATAGAAAAGTGTGCTCATCGCCTTCCTGTGGGCGAATGTCGATGTGTTTGCATGGCAACCATCTGACATTCCTGGTGTTCCCTGGGAGGTGGTTGAGCACCACCTTGCCGACTACCCTCATGCAAGACCCATCAAGCATAAGGTCAGGAAGCAAGCCTTGGAGCGGCAAGAGTTCATCGCCAAAGAAATCAAGAAGCTAGAAGCGGCAGGCCTGATCAGAGGTGTACTACATCCTACATGGTTAGCTAACCCAGCTTTAGTGCATAAGGAAAATGGAAAATGGAGGCTTTGTATTGACTTTACTGATATAAACAAAGCATGACGAAAAGACCCCTTTCCTTTGCCATGTATCGATCAGATTGTCGACTCCACTACTTGTTGTGATCTCCTCTCTTTCCATGACGCCTACTCTGGTTATCACTAGATCTTCATGGCAAGGAAGATGAGGAGAAAACTGCGTTCATTACTCCATGTGGCACGTATTGCTTCATACACATGCCTTTTGGATTGAAAAGTGTAGCATGAACATTTGCAAGTGTAGTCCAGATTGGTTTTGAGCCTCAGTTGCACAGGAATGTGGAAGCCTATATGGATGAAATAGTGGTCAAAACCAAGGACAAGTCAACACTCAATCAAGACTTAGAAGAAACATTTGCAACTTTGCGTGAGATCAATTTGAAGCTCAACCCTGAGAAGTGTGTGTTGGTCATTCCATCCGGCAAGCTTCTCGGGTTCTTTGCATCTCAGCATGGAATTGAAGCCAATCCCGACAAGATTAGAGCAATTGAGCAGTTGGAAGCTGTCGGTGTCAAAACCGGCGGATCTCAGGTAGGGGGTCCCGAACTGTGCGTATAAGGCTAATGGTAACAAGAGGCGAGGGACACAATGTTTACCCAGGTTCGGGCCCTCTCGATGGAGGTAATGCCCTACTTCCTTCTTGATTGATCTTGATGATATGAGTATTACAAGAGTAGATCTACCACGAGATCATAGAGGCTAAAACCTAGAAGCTAGCCTATGATTATGATTGTTGTCGTCCTACGGACTAAACCCTCCGGTTTATATAGACACCGGAGGGGGTTAGGGTTACACAGAGTCGGTTACAGAGAAGGAGATCTACATATCCGAATTGCCAAGCTTGCCTTCCACGTAAAGGAGAGTCCCACCCGGACACGGGACGAAGTCTTCAATCTTGTATCTTCATAGTCCAACAGTCTGGCCAAAGTATATAGTCCGATTGTCCGAGGACCTCCTAATCCAGGACTCCCTCGGTAGCCCCTGAACCAGGCTTCAATGACGATGAGTCTGGCACGCAGATTGTCTTCGGCATTGCAAGGCGGGTTCCTTCTCCGAATACTCCATAGAATATTTTGAACACAAGGATCGTGTCCGGCTCTGCAAAATAATTTCCACATACCATTGTAGGGAGCACAATATTCCACAAATCTAATCTGCTGACAACTTTTCATAGCGTGACGTCACGCCACAACCCGATCATTATGAACCGTTTTTCCCAGCCTGCCACTGCACGTGTTGCGAGGTGGTTTTATTGGCACGTCTTGTTGAAGCAGAGATCGTGTTCCCCTTATTACGGGATTCTCATCAATACGGGTGTGGGTAACCCAACCGTGCTTGTTAGTATGACTCCTCGATTTTACGCAAGTTCCAAATGGCTACGGGGAGGACGCTTGATATTGGCCCTCTTTATAAAGGGGCCAAGGCCTGTCCTTTTCTTCCCACGCTCGATCCTTCCCTTCCCCCACCTCGAGTTCCAACAACCAAGGCTCAGGCTAAGCGCTTCAGACCTTCAACCATGTCCGGATCCAACCTTCAAGGCCGATGGATGGCCTCCTCTATCACAGAGGACATCAAGAAGCTTAGGAAGGCCAGGTATCTCACCGCCGAAATCCCGCACAGGCTGCCTGCTCAAGGGCAGGTCATCCCCACCCCCCGAACCCAACGAGAGTGTCGTATTTGTTTCCCACTTCCTCCGAGGGCTAGGTTTTAGTCTTGATCCCTTTGTGAGAGGGCTCATGTTCTATTACGGGCTAGATTTCCATGATCTAGCTCCCGATTCCATCCTTCACATCTCGTCGTTTATCGTCATGTGTGAGGCCTTCTTCTGCATCACCCCACACTTCGGCTTATGGCTCAAGACCTTCAATGTGAAGCCGAAGAAGATCGATGGGCGACACGCAGAGTGTGGAGGTGCTACAATAAGCAAATGCGCCAACGCCCCCATGGCCAAAGGGTTCCTTCCCGGAGGTGTCCGACTTATGGCAACGAGAGTGGTTTTACATCACAGCTCCCCGAGGTACAAAGTGGGCGGCCGCCCCCGCCTTCCGCTTGGGCCCTCCGCCCCAACTGGCATCATGGGTCAACAAGGGGCTGGACTAGGGGCCAGTTAATGACGTGCTGACATTGCAAAGCCGCATCCGAGATCTCCTCAAGAGGGATGTCAGTCTTATCAAGGTAATGCAAGTTATGCTAGTTTGCCGGGTCCTGCCATGCCAACATCGATCTCTCCGTATGTGGGAGTTCAACCCAGAAGGACCGTGAACTATTCAACAATTCTTCGGTGTGACGCTCGAAGAGATGTATGGATTGTTCTTCGGATCACGAATAAAGTGTCCGGACACCACCGAGGATGCGGGTCTCAACTTCAACCATCCAAATACCCAAGTAAGTAATTCCGCGACCAAACATGCTGTCTTTTTATTTGTCACAACATCATTCTGAAAAAATTGCTCTCGGCCAGGACTAGATAAGAAAGGCAGAGAGGATCAGGTGTTCAGCCCCCCTTCCCGAAGGCTCACCGGATCCTGTACTAACCAGGATGCTTAAGCACGCACCTTATCAAGTGCCATCAGGAGAAGATGAAGGGAGGAATAAAGAAGCCTAAAGTGGGCTTCACACATTAGACATCCAAACCGGGGGAATTAGTGTCTCCGTGAAGGAGGATAATCGGGAAGGTGAATCCAGAATCCCCTCTCCACAAGGAAACAAAAGGTCCGCCTCTGAAGACTTGGAAACGGAGGTTTCCAAACGAGGGAAGAAACCTTAGCCAGGGGGCCCTGCCCCGGAGGGCGTCCTTTCCGCACAGCGCCCGCAAGGGGGGCAGCCCTCAACCGAGCTGTAAGTGAACAAAAGTACTTTAGTAAATATATCCTGCTTCATCTTTGAGAACAATAACCGAGACATATATCTTTCAGACCGGCTCGTAGCCCTTCTCAACAGAGTTCGTCTTTGGGGGATCTTCTTCCGGAGATGATGGAGAGCGAAATTCCTCCCCGCCTCATGGGGCGGACGACCCTGGGGTGTCATCACAGAGGACTTCTCCTGGTCCGCAAAGGCCAGAAGGTAACTCTTCGGCCGCCCGAAGTCCGGAGTGTTCGGCTCCCAAGGAGAGCAACAAAAAGAGTCCGGGGTTGTCCGGTGCATAACCGGACACACTGATGGGTCTTTTGGAGCAAGCGGCTATCTCAGAGGCGCATCATACCTTAATGGGTACGTTGGTTGAGAGGATTTCATCCGCCAAAAATGGGTTGAATGAAGCTTTTACGAGCCTGCTGAGAGGCTTTGAGGTACGCAAAGTAACATATCTGTATTCTTGACAGTACCACACGCGCTAGGTGTGCTCTGTATAGATAGTAGCCCTTGAGACTCTGGTTGCCGACCAGAGGTGGAAAATAGAGGATCATAGTCCCAGGTAATGATCGTGCTGCTTTTATGTGCAGGCGGCTGAGTGTCCGGCGGCTAGCCGGACTGCTGATATTGCCGAACTGAGGCGGCAACTTGATGTGGCGGATGCCGACATCGCGCTTGTGAACAAGCGGCTTGACGAGGCACAAGGTATGTATTTTCGGGTGGTCACAAATATTAAGAGGAGCATGATGCTAGTATCTATAATATGCTATGACTGCATATGGAGCTGCTGTCGTGGAGACCCTTCGGGCAGAACTTGCCCGAGCCAAGGAACAAGCCAGGATAAGTGATGCGGCCGCCGTAAAGGCGGCCAAAGAGTTAAGAGCCGAATAGGCTGCTCATCGCCAAAGCAAAGATAAAATAGCCAAGATGGCTGTTGAGCTGAAAGATGCCGCCGGCCGATATGAGCTCCTTGAAAAGGAAAATCAAGCGAAAGCGGGTGACCTGAAGAAGCCCTTGGAAGCAGCCAAGGAAACTCGCTCTGAAATTAGAGCGGCAAGGGAGGAGCTTCGTCAAGCCAGAGATATCACGGCTGGGAGGCCCTTTTTGTTGTGGATGAAGTTCGGAGATCTGAAGTATGCCCCTCTGGATCAATTATGGAGTGCTGTAGACGCATATTTGGACTTGGCAAAGAGTGCCACTGATGCGACTGAATTTCACAGATCATGAGGTGGAAAGGTGTCACACCCTAGCTAGTCATGCATTAGAGTGTTGCATCATGTTTTCTCATTCATCAGAAACTTGAAATGGGGAAGACAGAACCCCCAGTCCCCTCTGAAACCAACTAGGGTTACTAAAATAATTTTTCAATGAACCTGAAATGCCCTTCTAAAATGCCCATCATTTTTGCCTTGGTTCAGAACCTCTGCCAAAAGTGGTGCACATTTTCCTAGGCCATCCTAGGGTTTTGAATTAAATCATAGTTATTTGAATTTGGGCATTTAAAATAATATAAAATATTTAAATGCTCAAATATCTCCAAACTAAAATGTTTCATGTTGGAAATAATCCAACTATGAGCCAGGAGTAGTTTGGTGATTTTTGGAGTTGCCTAGGTATTTTATTTAATTCAACAAAGTTGCAGATATATTAAATAAAAACAGAAAACAGAAAAGAAAGGGGAAGACTTACCTGTGCGGCCCAGCCAGCCGGCCGGCCCAGCCAGCAACCGACCCAGCCCAGCACTGTAGCTCCCCGTCGTCTTCCTCCCCACGCCCCGAAGCTGCTGCGTGCTCGCGCGCGCACAGCCGCGCGGCCACCTCCTGCTTGCCGACGCCCTCCTGGCCGCGTGGACGACGCCCGCAGCCCGTCCCGATCCCCCCTGCTCTCTCTCACTCTCCCCGGCTCTCTCCTTCCTCTCCCTCGCTCTCTCCCTCTCACGGCCGAAGCACACCGTCGCCGCCGTTCGCCTTAGCCACTGCCTCCGACCACCCCTCGCTCCCCCGATTAGCTCAGGAGCTCCGCCTCGACTCCCTCTTCCTCCCCACCGCTCCACGGGTCCCCGGAAGCCCTGCATCGCCGCCACGTCGCCGTTCCCCTCTTCGGACTCCGACCACCGTCGCCGTCAAATTCGTCGTCTCCGGCGCGTCCCCGAGCCCGCTTCGACGCCCACTGCAACCGCGGTGAGCCCCCGGAGCGTTTCCCCCTTCTTCCCTGGTCTCTCCCGACCTCTAGGCCCTAGCTCCACCTCGACCGAGAGCTCCACGCCGCCGGCGATGTCGCCGTCGTGGCCACGGTCGCCGTAGCGCCCAACCGAGCACACCATCGTGCTCCACACATCACTAGGAGCACGTAGAACGCACCAGCGCCTCCCCAAACCCCCTGCAACACTGATCCCGACCGCACCCGAACTCCGGCCGCCGCAGCCGAGCTCGCCGCCGTCAACTCCGGCCACCCCGAGCCCAACCACCACCACCAATAGACGCGGCTCAGCCTCAGCAACACGTAGATACCTTCCGCCGTCCATTTGGTCGCCGGAATGGCAAAAAGCACTCTCGCCGCCGTCTCGGATCTCGCCGGCGTCATGTCGCCGGTGGGGTTTGACCTGACCCACCTGGGGTTTGACCCCCCAGGGTCACTGACGCGTGGGCCCTGTCGGCCAGGTGGTTAGGTTAGCGCTAACTACTGTTAGTCAACCCCCCTGACACTGACAGTGGGCCCCAGCGCCACTAATTAGTAATTAGGATTAATTTAAATCTGTTTAACCCCCCCTGTCACTGACGTGTGGCCCCCACACGTCAGGTTTGACCCGAGCCAGCCCTGTTGACCTGCTGATGTCACTGTGACGTCAGGCTGACGCAGTAATGATATTTCTGGATTTAAATTAAATCAGGAAATTCCAGAATATTAATTAAACTTCAAAAATTCATAACTTTTATTCTGTAACTCCAAATTGGACAAATTATATATGAAAAATGATCAGAAAAATCCAATCTATCCATCTGTACTATTTTCATGCATGATCAAACAAGTTAAATTGATGATACAAGCAGAACAAGGAAAAGCACTTTAAAAGGCCATATTTGAATTTGAAATTTGAATCTTTGATTCAAATTTGTTCAAACCCTTCTGGCTTTAGTTGCATTAGCCCAATACACTCATGTTGCCATGTTTCATGCATGCATCATATTGTTGCACATTGTTTGGTAATGCTTGTGTATCGATGCCCTTTGCGACAGGTTCTGTCCCCGAGGAGTACCGAGATTACCCTAACGAAGAACCGTATCCGTGCAACGAACCATCAGGCAAGCAACCAACCATTTGATCATATCGATACAATCCCATGTTCTCGCTCCTGCTCTCTTTTACTGCATTAAGACAACGCGATTCAAACTGCTGTGTGCTGCGGTAGTTGAACCCATTTCCTCTGCATGACCTGTCATTGCCACAGTAACTAGATGAAACCCACTAGCATGTGTAGGAGTTGATTGAGCCCTATGTATGTGTTGTTCCTACCTTGCTATGCCTGCTATGCTTAGAGTTGTGTCAGGTCTGGTTCATCTGGGTGATGGGCTAGAGTGAAATGATTATGTCGGTAATGGGAGTGGTGTGGTGAACACGATTTGGTAAAGGTATCGATGAGAGGCCATGTAGGAGTACATGGTGGGTTGTTTCATTGAAGCCGACCTTAAGCACTGAGATCTGTATGTGTGATTTAAGAATCAGCTACTACCATGCATTGGGCCCGAAACCAATGGACCCTCTCGACTTCTTATTCACCCTAGTTCTCCGTCCAGGAGTTGCAAGTAGTTTCTGGTGTTTGTAGCCTACTGGAGGCCGTGGACAGCGCTGACCGTAGGGGTGGGCTGTGATGCGGTAGGTACGTGGCCGGGTGTACCGAATACCCGTTAGGTATCTCGGGAACCCTGTTCACATCGTTCGGGGCCGTATGGGAAACCTCGGCCGGACTCCCTGCGGATGGAACCTGAATAGGCGATAAACCTGGACTAGAGGCTTAGGTGATTAGGTAGGTCGTGGCCGACACCCACGTTGGGCTTCCGCTTGAAGGTTGCCGAGTACATGTCGTGTAAACGACGGTAAGTGGTGAGAGCGTGTATGAAGAAGTACCCCCTGCAGGGTTAACATGATCTATTCGAATAGCCGCGTCCGCGGTAAAGGACTACTTGGTTGCCTATACAGTTCATAGACAAGTAAATGGAAACTACTAAAATTCTCAAGATAAGTGTGAGTGCCGAGGATGGCTCTTCCGTAGGAAGACGGAGGTGGATCCTCGGTAGTGTATTGAAGTGGTGAGTAGTGGACTCGTGTGCGCAAAACCATTTCAAGTTGGAGTATCGTAGGATAGTCTAGCCAAGAGTCAAAGCTGGCTTGCTGCAATAACTCCACCAACCCTTCTTGATACTATGCATGTATGTAGGATCTGATGTAAGTCTTGCTGAGTACCTTTGTACTCATGTTGCTATAATCTACATTTTTACAGAAGACGCTGCAACCCCTTCTGATGGGTTCTATGTAGACGTTGACATCAACGAGTAGGCTAAAGACCCAGGTGGTGACCCTGAGCTTGTGATGGACCACGTAGTATAGTTAGGCTTCCAAGCCTCCTTTATTTTACTAGCTGTCTGTACTCAGACAAGTTACTTCCGCTGTTGGCTTGTATGATTGTATGACTTGTATGTTGGGTCGTGAGACCCGTACCTTTGTGTGTATGTTATGTATGGCTCACTGAGCCTTAAATAAAGTACTTGTGTCGTAGAGTCATGTTGTGATGCTTCGTTGTATTTGCACATATCGAGCATATTGTGTGTATGATTGAAATGCTTGGTATGTGTGGGATCTGACTATCTAGTTGTTTATCTTTAGTAGCCTCTCTTACCGGGAAATGTCTCCTAGTGTTACCGCTGAGCCATGGTAGCTTGCTACTGCTCTGGAACACTTAGGCTGGCCGGCATGTGTCCTTCTTCGTTCCTGTGTCTGTCCCTTCGGGGAAATGTCACGCTTTGAGTACCGGAGTCCTGTTAGCCCGCTACAGCCCGGTTTACCGGAGTCCTGCTAGCCCAGTGCTACAGCCCGGACCCACTTGCTGATGACCGACACGTTCGAAGCTGGGTCATGGATGCCTGTCCCTGTAAGTCTATGCCACTTTGGGTTTACGACTAGTCATGTCAGCCCGAGCTCTTTATCATATGGATGCTAGCGACACTATCATATACGTGAGCCAAAAGGCGCAAACGGTCCCGGGAAAAAGGTAAGACGACACCCGTGGGGATACCGTGCGTGAGGCCGCAAAGTGATATGAGGTGTTACCAGCTAGATCGATGTGACATCGAGTCGGGGTCCTGACAAAAGGTTGTTCTGGTCGCAGTTTAGTGCTCCGACGCGTCCACTGCCGTTGAATGAACAAATGGCCGAGTGGGCCAAGCTCCATAGGTTGTCCGGGCTTGCTATGAGGTCTATCGTGGATCATCTTTGGCTGAAGGGACCAAGGCCGGACAGTTATTCTGGTTTAGTGCAACGATTCCTTGGTGCTATGTCGCATATCGACGCTGTAAAGAGGTCCACGTGCTTAGAGGGTGCGTGGATGGCTCTTGCCCATGTTAAGACATATTGGGCAGGGATGGAGGCCACCGCTATTGCAACCCGGGGTCCAGCCGGAGGCCAAGGATCGCCCGAGCACTATTTTGAAGAAGTCCTAGAAGGTGCCCGTTTAATAGAGGCTCGGTGCTCGAAAGTACCATGTTTGAGTGACATGTATCTTGATTGTAAAAACAATGCTATTTTGATTATAAAGGCTGTGTTTATACTTTTGCCCGAAAGTATTATAGTGCCTCCTGTGCGGCCATTTAGGGATGTATGTATATAACCTGAAAGTTTGCATTCGTCGGCTTCGCCCCCACGCATATAATGCGGGGGTGTTCGGAAAAGCGCGTAATCACACTTGATCCAACGTCTTGGTCCATTAAGGAGGTGATAGCGCGGCGAACAAGGCAATCAGACTATATAGCTTTAACACTTTCACTTAGCCATAGGAGTTTGACGGTGGGGCTACTATATAGCCCCTGGTACTTCCGCGTTCATCCGAATACGGCGCGCGTATGTACGTGACCGGGAAAACCGGTCCTTCTTTAATGCGGAGGAATTGCGAATCATCAAGTGGTTGACCAGTCTCGCGCTTTATCATGACAGTCAGTTTTCGGTTTTCTCTACTGAGGTGCTCGTCTAGATGAACCAGGGCGCAATCGCAGTAGTTCTCCTGGTGCCACCTTAGCCGATAGAGCGGAACGTAAGGTAGCAAAACACGGAAGCCGGGCAAACCCAACTATTGACCAAAGACATGATTCGGAGCTGATGCATATAAGGCCAAACTCGCCACGCCGAACACTCCCTAAGGTATTCGGACTTTACAACATATACTGGGCTAAGTAACGCCCTTGATAATGAGCCCTGAATTTCTAGGTACCTGCATTAGTATGGCGTGACGAAATGCCGATAACGTCGGTATCCCTGTCGGTTGTGTAAGTGCCCGGAGGGTATGAAGCAACAAGAGACATTAGAAAAGGTTTACACAGGGTCTTAATCTAGAAAGAAACCTTTGAGCGGGGCCCTGCTGCACGTCTGCGCCTTTGTCTCCGTTGTGCCGTATCCTGGAAGGGTGTAGCATGGTGATCATCTGTAAAAAAGAAAAACCCAGGTGAAATACTCCGTGTGAAATGGTGGTTATTCTGAATGAACCATGAAAATGCAATCTGTTATTGTATTAATATGGCCAAGACGAACTATTGTATCCATCGACCCAAGCTCAGGTTTATCTGGGTTGTTAAAACAGGTATAGCGATCGATATCAGAGACCACCTGGGGGTTCCCTTGTAGGACAAAGATTCTTGTCTCCTTGGTGTTTCCATCCCATTGTGGGTCCAATAGTCATACTATCGGAAGAATAGGGACATGAAAAGAAAAGGTGTGAAGATATACGGATCCTAGGGCGGTTGAGACGCATTGTGTACCGTGTCATAGCCGTGCCTCCGCCTGTGTCCATGGTATTTTGAGTGCGTAATTGTGTACGCGCGGCACAAATTTCGCCGCTTGACTAGGACTAGGACGGAGGCCGAATTGCTAGGCGAGCTCTGGACGTGCTGGACGATCCTGTTGCAGGGTACTCCGGACTCGCTTGACGTTCTCCGGGGGTTTTATCGCCGAATTGGCGGTCTGCCTAAGAAGGCTGCTTTGTACTTCTACTGCGAGGGACGCAGTGTGCTCCTCCGTACGGAGCGAGCGCCCTGTGTTTCCATTAACTGTTATCACCCCACGAGGTCCTGGCATTTTGAGCTTGAGATATGCATAATGCTGCACCGCATTGAATCTTGCAAATGTGGTTCGTCTGAGCAGCGCGTGATAGCTACTGCGGAAGGGGACGATATCGAAGATTAACTCTTCGCTTCGGAAGTTGTCCGGAGATCCAAAGACCACTTCCAGTGTGATTGAGCCCGTGCAACATGCCTCTACACCTGGTATGACACCTTTAAAGGTGTTTTTTGTGGGTTTGATCCTTGAGGGATCGATGCCCATTTTGTGCACTGTATCCTGATAGAGCAGGTTCAGGCTGCTGCCACTATCCATAAGGACTCATGTGAGATGGAATCTGTCGATGATGGGGTCGAGGACCAACGCGGCCGAACTGCCATGACGGATACTGGTAGGATGGTCCCTGCGATCGAAAGTGATCGGACAAGAAGACCATGGGTTGAACTTTGGGGCGACTCGCTGCATCGCATAGACGTCCCTTAGTGCATGCTTCCATTCCCGTTTGGGAATATGGGTTGCATATATCATGTTCACCGTTTTCACCTGGGGAGGAAATTTCTTCTGTCCTCCTGTGTTCGACGGCCGGGGCTCCTCGTTGTCATTGCTATGCAGCCCCTTTTCCTTGTTTTTGGCATTCAACTTGCCGGCCTGTTTAAACACCCAACATTCTCTGTTGGTGTGGTTGGTTGGTTTATCGGGGATGCCGTGAATTTGACACGAGCGATCAAGTATGCGGTCTAGACTGGACGGGCCCGGATTGTTTCTTTTGAATGGCTTTTTCCGCTGACCGGACTTAGAGCCACTGAATCCAGCATTTACTGTTGTGTCTTTGGCGTTGTCGCCATTGTTGCGACGCTTGTGTCTGTTGCGTCGTGGCTTGCCGTTGCTATCTCTGGCATTTGAAGTGCCGGGATTTCTTGATGTGTTGTTGCTACGAGCCAGCCAGCTATCCTCGCCCGCACAAAAGCGGGTCATGAGTGTCGTGAGGTCTGCCATGGACTTCGGCTTCTCTTGGCCGAGGTGTCGGGCAAGCCACTCGTCGCGGATGTTATGTTTAAAGGCGCTAAGGCGTCAGCATCCGGACAGTCGACAATTTGGTTCTTTTTAGTTAGGAACCGAGTCCAGAATTTCCTGGCTGACTCTCCGGGCTGTTGGGTTATGTGACTTAAGTCATCAGCATCCGGTGGTCGCACATATGTGCCCTGGAAGTTGTCAAGGAATGCGTCTTCCATGTTCTCCCAACTGCCAATGGAGTTTGCCGGCAGGCTATTCAGCCAATGCCGAGCCGGTCCTTTGAGCTTTAGTGGGAGGTACTTGATGGCATGTAGATCATCACCGTGGGCCATGCGAATGTGGAGGAGGAAATCTTCAATCCATACCGCGGGGTCTATTGTACCATCATATGATTCAATGTTCACGGGTTTAAACCCTTCTTGGAATTCATGATCCATTACTTCATCAGTGAAGCATAGGGGGTGTGCGGCGCCTCTATGCCGGGCTACATCACGACGCAGTTCAAATGAGTCTGGTCTATTGTATTCGGCCCAGCCAGATTTGCTTTTAGTATATCCGGCATAACGATCATCATCACGCGTTGGGGCGCGCCCCGTGATCTGTAGATCGATCTTGACTGTCCTGCTTTGTTTTCCAATACGTCTCACAGGTCCTGCATGTAGCCCCGGGCCTTCATGTTTTTGCTTGTTTGGCGACGAGGTGCGGGCTGGACTTCGGGCTAATACGCCGCTTTGTCTCGGCCACGAGGTGGCCGGTCATCCGCATCATGCGCTGGTAGTGTAGGCTTTAATGCCTCATCTTCGAGTTGAGGTAGCAACCTGCACTTTGGGTAACTTTTGGTAGGGCGCTCAAGTCCATATTCCTCGGCTCCCAGGACCTCAGTCCATCTATCAGTTAGCAAAACTTGATCAGCTTGAAGCTGCTGCTGCTTTTTCTTCAGGCTTTTTGCACTGGATATAAGCCGGCGCTTTTAGCGCTCCTGCTCTACGGGGTCCTCAGGCACGATGAATTCTTCGTCGCCAAGGCTCATTTCGTCTTCGGAGAGAGGCATGTAGTTATCATCCTCTGATTCTCCGTCCGTTGCCTATTCCTTAGGGCTAGCTTGCCCGTCCTCCCGTTCGGCCTGCTCAAAGCCTGGCTGGGCGGGGTTGTTTTCATCTTCGGCACCGTCCGGATTGCTTGTGCCGGTATTGCTATTTTTGCTCTGGCGAGGCTTAGAGCGGCGCCTATGACGCTGGTGCATAGATTGCTTCTCAAGGGGATTATCCTCCGTTGCCTCATCGCCATCACCTTCTATGGGCGTGTCCACCATATATATATCATATGCTGAGGTGGCTGTCCAGTGCCCTATGGGCGGTGGTTCCTGTTCTTCTCCTGCATCGTCGTCCATACCATCGATGTCTTTGGAGTTGAAGTCAAGCACGTCGGTTAAGTCATCGACAATGGCTATTAAGTGGGTGGTGGGTGGGGAACGAATTTCTTTGTCGTCCGCTTCCCACTCCAGCCGGACATAGTTCGGCCGGGAGTCTCCTGACAAGGAGAGATACCTCAATGAATTTAGCACGTCACCCAAGGGCGAGTGCTGAAAGATATCCACGGATGTAAACTCCATGATCGGTGCCCAATCAGATTTGATAGGCACAGATGCACGCGGTTCGGAGCCTGTGGCCGGAGATGACTCAGAGGGTCCGATGACACCGACCTCCTAGGAGGTGAAGTCAGTGTTCGGCTTTATCGCCGCTGAGCGTGTGGCCTCCGTGGCGGGGTCCATCCACCCGCCCTCGGATGGCACGATCTGCTTCGGATTGAGGGTCGGGGCAGGCGCAGGTGTGATCTCCCGAACATTGTCCGATGGCAGATCTAAGTCATGCTCGTCATGACTGTTCGATACACCTGACATAGGCTCAAATCCGTCGAAGATCACGTCTCCGCGGATGTCGGCAGTATAGTTCAAGCTTCCAAACCTGACCTGATGGCCAGGGGCGTAGCTATCGATCTGCTCTAGATGGTTAAGCGAGTTGGCCTATAGTACGAAGCCGCCGAAAATGAAGATCTGTCCGGGGAGGAAAACCTCACCCTGGACCGCATCGTTGAAGATGACTGAAGGAGCCATCAAGCCTTACCGCGATGACATAGTGGGACTCTCAATAAAAGCACCAATATCGGTGTCAAAACCGGCGGATCTCGGGTAGGGGGTCCCGAACTGTGCGTCTAAGGCTAAAAATAACATGAGGCAGGGGACACAATATTTACCCAGGTTCGGGCCCTCTCGATGGAGGTAATACCCTACTTCCTGCTTGATTGAACTTGATGATATGAGTATTACAAGAGTAGATCTACCACGAGATCGTAGAGGCTAAACCCTAGAAGCTAGCCTATATTTTGATTGTTGTTGTCCTACGGACTAAACCCTCTGGTTTATATAGACACCAGAGGGGGCTAGTGTTACACAGAGTTGGTTACAGAGAAGGAGATCTACATATCCGAATTGCCAAGCTTGCCTACCACGCAAAGGAGAGTCCCACCCGGACATGGGACGAAGTCTTCAACCTTGTATCTTCATAGTCCAACAGTCCGACCAAAGTATATAGTCCGGCTGTCCGAGGACCCCCTAATCTAGGACTCCCTCATTGAAGAGGAGATGCAAACACGAACCTCATAGAAGTAGACTCTTCGGTGATTTTCAGAACTGGCTAATGTCGGTGTCAAAACTGGCGGATCTCGGGTAGGGGGTCCCAAACTGTGTGTCTAAGGCTAATGGTAATAGGAGGCGGGGGACACGATGTTTACCCAGGTTCAGGCCCTCTCGATGGAGGTAATACCCTACTTCCTGCTTGATTGATCTTGATGATGTGAGTATTACAAGAGTTGATATACCACGAGATCGTAGAGGCTAAACCCTAGAAGCTAGCATATGATTATGATTGTTCTTGTCCTACGGACTAAACCCTCCGGTTTATATAGACACCGGAGGGGGCTAGGGTTACACACAGTCGGTTATAGAGAAGGAGATCTACATATCCAAATTGCCAAGCTTGCCTTCCACGCAAAGGAGAATCCCACCCGGACACGGGACGAAGTCTTCAATCTTGTATCTTCATAGTCCAACAGTCTAGCCAAAGTATATAGTCCGGCTGTCCGAGGACCCCCTAATCCAGGACTCCCTCAGTAGCCCCTGAACCAGGCTTCAATGACGATGAGTCCGACGCGCAGATTGTCTTTGGCATTGCAAGGCGGGTTCTTTTCCAAAATCCCTGAGTACCTATTTTGACGAGCAGTGTCCGGCTTCCCATTAATGTTGCGCTCCTCGGTTTCTGCGCCTTAATAATGGCAGTCTCCACGTGTCGAGCGAATGCGAGAAGTCGGGGTATTTTTACATTTGCGACCCTGACCATGTAAGTAAATCGTCTATTTTAAGAGACGGGGATCCTCAGATCCAAATCACACCATCCTCCCCCAGCGAGCATCCATCAGAGTGCGCCCGGAAGAAACCATCCTATCATGGCCGGCCGTCGCAGCTCCTCCTCTCGCTCCCATAGCACTTAGCCAGGTGATTGGGAGAAGTGTTCCATCCCCCACAGCCGATTGGTAGAGTTGCAGACCCAGGGGTTTCTCCCATCTGCGTATATGGTCCCCGTCCGAGCCGGACTAGCCACTTACAATGGCGTGGAGCAAGCGGAGAGTTTTCCCAACCCATCCAGGGGGTGCGGGTATGCCTTGTCCCTTACATGTTGAGGGGACTCGGATTTCCAATCCATCCGTTCCTCTACGGGCTCCTGGAGTTCTATGGCCTCCAGCTGCATAACTTTACTCCCGCCTCCATATTACACATCGCCAGCTATGTCGCCTTCTGCGAGCTGTTTCTAGGCTGCGAAGCTCATTTCGACCTATGGAAGAGGCTATTCTGCCTCGTACCCCACACTCAGGAGGGGTCAATATATCAAGTGGGCGGAGCCAAAATATGGCGCATCGCCGAGACCGGATACCTATCCGGTACTCCGAAGAAGACATCCGAAGACTGGCCTTCGGAGTGGTTTTATATGGAGGACGTCCCCTTTCCAGACCCTATTCGGATGGGCCTTCCAGAGTTTGCAAATGCCCCATTGAAGAAACGCCACAGCTACGCCCCGGAGCCCCCAAGAGGAAGATAACAGAGAGGTCCTTTACCTGATGGGCAGGCTAAAAATGCTGCCCAAATCAGGACTGACAATAATCGAGGTCATGTCAATATGTATAATGCAGGGAGTGCAGCCACTTCAATATCGGGGGAAACCCATGTGGCACTTCAAAGGAGAAGACAATGCCACCCGCTGCGGCCGTAAAGGTCCGGACTCCGCCGCCGCTCTGGCAAAAATACTGTCCGATTTGTACAAAGGAGAATAAGAGGAGTTCATCTGTATTAAGCCACGGGATGGATTCTCCATGTACAACCCCCCAAGCTGGGTGAGCTGCTATCTTTTATTCCAGTCCTTCCCGCATTCTTCATCACAAATATTTACCTTGCCAATTCATAGCAGGAACTACGAAAAGCTGTGAGGGAGGTCCACAGCCCGTCTCCACAGCCAGAGGACCCCGACCGAGCCCTCGATCCCGGACTTGAAGAAGATCCGGACATATTTGTGGAGCTCGTCGACAGGACATTTTACCAGTTAAGTTGTGACGGTGCCTTGGTGCCTATCATAGCTGATTATCCTGGCCTACTCCCTGCATCACATGTAAGTAAAACCGGAGTCCCAACTTCCAAGAAGGATCCCCTCTTTGCGCCTTACCCACCGCACATGTATTGTGTTTTACAGGGAAGGCCATCGGGGCACCGTGCCGAACCCGCGGTGACTCGCCAACAAGCGGCACCGAAGCCGGGTAGGCTTAAAAGGAGGGCAGTCAGGACCGAAACGCCGTCGCAGAGGTATGATAAAAAACCTGCTCCGTGATTATCGTCTTTAAAATGTAATAATGTCTGTGGTTCCTAGCAGAAAAAACGCTCGCTAGACTGTGTCTGGAGAGCCTGCCGGCCACGCCTCCAACAGCCGGACTCCAGAGCCGGTCTTAGGGGCAGAGGCTAATGTGGGGACAACACCGAATGATCCTCCTATAGAGGATGCGGATAGACTGTCCTCTACGAATTCCGAAGTAGAGGGCGCCATGAATCACAGGCGTCGACGGGCCGTACACCGCGCCCCTATTTTCTCCGAAGAGGCGTTTAATGCCTTCAACTCAGGAGACACATACATCCGAGCTGCTCAAGATGGCGTTGCCAGAGCTACGGACCAGTATGTAAAGGACATTTGGGTAAGAGAGTCTGATAATTATGTATATCAGTAGCCCCTGAGACTTGAAACAGTTGGCACAACTGATATAAGGATCATTGTATGCATAGGTTCTTACGGAGAAGAATACCCACTTGTCTCAGGAGCTAGAGGAGTGCAAAGCCCAGCTACGGGCCGCAGTTGCCAGCTTGGAGGAGTCCAAGAAGGCCTCAACTGGTAATACTTGTCTTGATCGAAACGAATGTAATGACGTGTACCAGTCAGTATTCGGCGTGAATGCAAATCTAACAATAGATTCTGTAGACAATCCCGGAGATAATCCAGAGATCGTATCGGGGGATGAGCAACATGCTCAACGACAGCTAAAGGCTGGCGAGCGCGTGCTTACAAAGGTTATACGGGAGATAAATGATCTCCAGGATGCGAAAACCCGGATGGACGTCGAATTAAAAGATGTTCGGGCCCAGCTTGCTGACTCCGTGAAGGAGAATATGAGGTTTCGACGCGGCATTTTTAGTAAGTGCTCGAACGAACCTTTATACAGTTCGGCGAAGAAACGGGCTAACAGAATTATGTCTGTAGGTATGCTGATAGGTCGTCCCGAAGAGGAGATGCTCGGATATGCAGGCGATCTTCTGCAAGAGCTCTCACAACTGCACGGACAAGTTCGGTAGGTGATGCAGGGTATTGCCCAGGCCTTGTGGCCGTCTGCCACCCTGCCAGGAGGCATGGGAGAGCTTGTAGAGATGCTCAAGGGAGCGCGGTGGCGCTTCCGATTATGGAAGATATCGGCCTGCCGACAAGGTGCAAGGGAAGCCTGGGCCATGGTGAAGACGCGATACACCAAGGCTGACTAGAACCACATGGCCGAGGTCGGACCTGTAGGGTCAGATGGGAAGGAGATCCCCGTTAGTCTGGTATATGACCAAGTTGCATTAGCCGCAAAGTATTCCCAACAGGATTGTAGGCTAGACAGCCTATTGGATGGCATAGAAGAAGAATTCAGTCAGTCTAAGTGACTGTGTACTTCAAATGACATATTTTGTCCCTAGCCGGATTGTAAATCATTTGTCATGGCGGACCTTTTCGCTTCAACCTTCGGACCCGACAGTCCGAAGTGTATCCGAATACCCGCTCAGTTATGTAAAAACCGGGGTACACGTGGAAACCAGGCGTAGGGGTCATAAGTGCTTGAACAGACAAGTACCCAACTAGCTATGTTATATTACATGGATAGTAAGAAACATCTTCCAGGGAGAATAGTTCCGTTTAGGGTTCCTTTCCCTGGGTACGCATGCATTAATGTGCATGTCCGAACTGCGAAAAGCGACACAGGATATAAACATCTGGGGGCATGTAATGCAATAAGTAAGAAACAACTTTTGTTCACCGACCAGATATTACCTTAAGAACGCTAGCTTTCGGCTTCACCCAATCTGAGGTACACATCCGGCTGACCCGGCAGTAACAATCGCAGAGGTGCTCCCCTTATGCCCTAGCCAAACTAACGGGAACGCGGGGCATAAACACAGGAGCCAGGCAACCCAGCTTGGCCAAAACTTAAGTCATATCAATGCATATAATGGCGAAAAAATGTACATATGGAGAAGCAACACATATGTAGTGGGCATAAAGCCCGATAGATAATTATATTAAGCTTCTGTATAAGAAGCCCCCAGGTATAGTGAGCGCGCGTAGCGCGTCAAGATTGTGTAGTCAAGACACACTTCAAGCTTTTAAGGCCATAAAAAGGAAGAAAGAAGAAAGATGGTATAACTTGAAAAAGAAAGGCAGAGGTAAGGAGACAAACACAGAGTTCGGCACTAGGCATAGAATCTTCGGAGTCTAGCCGTGTTCCATGGGTTTGGCTCGAGTCGATTATCGGATGTATCACGCAGATGGTACGCTCCTCCGGTGAGAACTTTATCAATGATGAAGGGACCCTCCCACTTGGGCTTGAGCTTGTCCTTTTTCTTCTCCGGTAGGCGTAGAACGAGTTTGCCAACATTATAAGTTTTGGCCCGTACTTCTCTACTTTGATACCTGCGAGCATGTTGCTGATAGAATGCGGAACAGGCTTTCGCGACTCCATGCTCCTCTTCCAGGGCATCTAAACTATCCTGCCGATCAAGCTCAGCTTCTTTCTCTTCGTACATGCGCACTCGAGGTGAGTCATGAATGATATCGCAGGGCAATACCGCCTCTGCGCCGTACATTGGTGCTTTCATTGAGAGTTCCACTGTGTCGTTGTGGAAAGGCTTGATGGCTTGCCTTGTTGTCAAGGACAACATCACCTCTGGGGGAGCCCTGGCTATAAGCCAAACTCTCCGACTAGGCGGCTTCATCATGACCGCTCGTTCGGCCGTTGCGCCGACGATGACTTCTCGGGTCATCAAAAACAGTCTCCACGCCAGCTTCGAATTCGCCGAGCAGATGGATCCAATGGAGCTCTCCTCCGTGAACGAGCTCTTGGATCGCATCGCCGCCCTGGGGGTCGCTATGGACTATGATCGGATCAGGCTTAAACCCGACCAAAGGGAGATTAACTCTCTGCCGTCACCCATCAGATAGTGGTGGTGGAGGAGCAATACATCGATTCTTCCTCTATTTCGAGGACGAACTATGTCCAGATTCCCGAGATCTCTGAGCCGGAGACCCGCCTACAGGAGGACATGGCCCAAGCTCCGAACCTAGAATCGGACAGCAGGCCAGAAAAATTGGGCAACATCCCGGAGCCCGAGCTGCCAAGCTCGGAAATTCCTCTGCCCCTGGGTCTTAGATTAGGTCAGGGTTTGGACTTAAATCTACCCACCCACCCAGATGCAAGTGATCTTTCCCACATTAGACAAGAGTCGCAAGAGATAGTACATCACTTCTGGGCCAGATTCCTCCTTGTAATAAGCAAGGTTAAGGACTGTCGTGAGGAAGACGCAATCTCATTCTTTTGCAAAAATTGCACGGACAAGGCAATCCTCAACGCCATAAGTCGCCGTGACATAGCACACTTTGCTGACTTGGTGGCCATAGTACAGAAGTACTGTGCGATGGAAAGCGCCTGGAAAACCCAAACAAAATTCTGGGATCCTCCGGCTCTCACTAAACCCCTCGTCCGAACTAAAAGGGTGCACTCTCGCAAGTCACCCGATCCAATTACAAAGAAACCAAAGCCCACTACAGGGCGTGGAATCGTATTGGAAGGATGGCTCAATGGGCCATGCAAAATTCACAGTACACCGGTACCATACCAACACACAGCCTTAGAGCATGTTGGATACTCCGGCAGGTGGCCAAGCGCGGCGAGGATCTCCTCATCAACAATGCTGCAGAGCACCATCCCGCGGAAAATAACAACAATCATGATCATAAGCTAGCTTCTAGGGTTTAGCCTCTACGATCTCGTGGTAGATCAACTATTGTAATACTCACATCATCAAGATCAATCAAGCAGGAAGTAGGATATTACCTCCATCGAGAGGGCCCAAACCTGGGTAAACATTGTGTCCCCCGCCTCCTATTACCATTAGCCTTAGATGCATAGTTCGGGACTCCCTACCCGAGATCCGCCGGTTTTGACACCGACAGAAGCACCGAAGCGCGTCAAGGATGTGAGGCGTCTTGCTTGTTGTGTTGCCGCACTAAGTAGGTTCATCTCCAAGTCAGCTGAGCGTGCCTTGTCATTTTCAAAATCTTGAAAAAGGTAGGTCCAATGAAATGGACTCTGGAAGCGGAGGCCGTGCTGCAAGACTTGAAGAGGTACCTCTCCTCTCCTCCAACACTAGTTGCGCCTAAGTCGCAAGAGCCATCAATGTTATACATGGCGGCTACTAATCAAGTGGTTAGTGCTGCACTAGTGGCAGGGAGAGAAGCAGACGATGAAGAGGCAGCAAACACAGACCCGACAACCGACAAGCTGGAATCTTCTTCGGCAAGTCTTGATGCTAACAAGAGAAGTTCAGCACAAGCAAATGGGGCAGAACGACGAGTGGTGCAGAAGAAGAAGATGGTGCAGCACCCAGTATACTTTGTAAGTTCCCTTCTGTAGGAGGCTAGGTCAACGTATTCTAGCGTGCAAAAGTTGCTCTTTGGTCTCCTCGTGGCCTCAAGGAAGCACACCATTGCTTCCAAGCAAATCAGATTTCTGTCGTCACTCTCTTTCCTTTGCAACACATCTTGAGAAATCCAGAAGCCACTGGTAGGATAGTGGAGTGGGCGTTGGAGCTGTAAGCTTTGATTTGAAGTTTGAAAGTACATCAACAATTCAGAGAAAATCCTTTGTCGAGTTCATTGTAGAATGGACGCCAACGTAAGACGAAGAGGTTCAAGAGACCTCTCTCACCTCCAAAGAGACAACAAAAGAACGGATTTTGTACTTCGGCGGTGCTTTTTTGCTCAAGGGCGTCGGTGTAGGAGTGCTTCTTGTCACACCCACTGGAGAGCATCTCAAGTACGTGATTCAAATACACTTTCCCTAGGAGCAGGCCACAAACAACACTGGTGAGTATGAAGGTTTACATGTCGGTCTTTGGATTGCCGTTGATCTTGGCATTAGAAAGTTGATCATTACAGGTGACTCGCGGTTGGTTGTGAAATGAGTCAACAAAGATTAGCAAAGCCCATTGATGGAAGCATATGTGTATGAAGTGAGCAAGTTGGAAGAGCACTTTCATGGTCTGTAAAACTGAGCATGTTCCTCGTGCCGAAACAGCATTATCGATGACCTGTCAAAACATGCCCAGAGACTGCCTGTGGAACCAGGAATTTTATGCTCCATCTGAATCATCCATTAGTTACACCATGGATGAGGCCAATTAAAAGAAGAAAGTTGAATTCTAGCGAGTACTTTCCAGTAGAGCTCCCAGTGGCCACTAGCAAGGAAGTTGCTAGAAATAGTACAATGTTTGCTGGTGAGCAGCAGGCTCTGGTAGGACCATAGGGCCTTGTCGTTGAGATAAGCGCTCCCGCGGCAGAAGAGATGCCTTTAGTCCTTGTCGTCGATCCATAGGCTCCAACATGGACACTATGGATCATTCATTACCTTTAGACATGCCAACATCCCCATGAGCAAGAAGAAGCTAAGAAAGTAGCCCATCAAGCAAATATGTACCAGTTTGTTGACAACATTATGTACAAAAAGAGACCAAATGGGGTGAAATTGAAGTGCATTTGTCAGGAAGATGGACAGAAATTGTTGGCGCAGATACATGAAGGGATGCGCAGCTGCCATATCGGGTCTCGTGCACTTGTCGGCAAGGTTTCTACTGGATAACAACCCTTCAAGACGCAATGACAGCGGCGATCAGATGTGAAGCTAGTCAACACCATGCAAAGAAAATACATCAAACAGCTCAAGGCCTTCAAATAATCTCTCCTTCCTGGCCCTTCTCGGTCTAGGGGCTCGACATCTTGGGCTCCTTCCCCCGTGCTACCGGAGGCTATGCGCACTTGTACATTGCAATCGACAAGTTCACAAAGTGGCCTGAGCTAGAGCCAGTGAGAAAGGTGACAACACAATCAAACATCAAGTTCGTAAAAGGAATAGTTTGTCATTTTGGTGTCCCTAACAGGATCATCACCAACAATGACACACAATTCACAAGTCGCACCTTCTTGCAATACTGCCAAGACCTTGGAAGCAAGGTTTGATTTTGCATCTGTTGCTCACCCAAGAACCAACGGCCAAGCGGAGAGGGTAAATGATGAAGTGTTGTGCGGTCTTAAGACCAGAACATTTGATAAGCTACACAAGTGTGGAAGGTGTTGGGTTGATGAGTTGCCGACGTTCTTTTGTCACTCAGGAGGACACAAAATCTAGCTATCGGTGAAACAACCTTCTCCCTGGTCCATGGTGTAGAAGCGGGGCTCCCCACAGAACACACATACGGGTCAGCTTGAGTGCAAGCTTTTGACAAAGCTGAGCAAGAGCGGATGCGGCAATATGATGCCATGCTCCTTGAGGAACATCGTCTTTGAGTTGTTCTACATGCTGCATGCTACCAGCAATCTTTGCACCGCTACCATAGTTGCACAGTACATGTCCGGAGCCTTGAGAAAGGCGACCGTGTTCTTTGTCGGATCTAGTCCATGAAGGGATCAAACAAGTTGACGCCAAAGTGGGAAGGCCCTTACTGGGTAGTACAAGTCACCAGACCAGGCTACTCTGTCTGGAGACTGAAGATGCACTCCAGAGCAAAACTCATGGAATACTGAGCATCTTCGCAAGTTCTACCCATGAGGCGTGATTGCCGGGTCACCCGACAACCTCTTTTGTACAAGTTGGCCAGCAAGGCATGTAATCCTTTGTACAAAGCTAGGTGCAGACCCTGTGCATTAGTGAAATAAAGCTAAGTGTTTCACAACTCTTTGTCGAAGTAGATATTTATTTGTGTATGTGCATGTGATGTTGTGTTACATTTTTACCTTGTATGAAATGCTTAACGAACCGTCAAGGCTTCCAGCCTCCTCTTTTCTCTTGTTTCTTTTTCTCAAAGGATAGAAGGGTTCCTCGCATTCAAGTTTCCTATCAGGGTATGACAATCTATGGGACCAGCGTGGCCCCTTTGCATTTCGGCCAGGGGGATCGATTAGTGCAGAGAGAAAATTCAAGGGTTCACACATGAGGCTTTTCCCAGGTTTGGGCCGCCGTGGGGGCATAAAACCCTACTCCTGCTTGTTTGGTGGATTGACTTGGGACATAAGTTACAAGCGCAGCTTGCCGAAAATGATACGAGCAAGATGCAACTATTGTTGAAGAGTGAGCAAAGTGTCCACCCATTCCCAAGTAGCCATGAGCCTCCTTTTATAGATAAAAAATGGGTCACCATAGTGGAAACATGTTCACTACACCTTATGAATAGTGGCCTTGATGCTATCCAACCTAATCCTGATGGACTAGGACAAGGGTATTTAATGCACCATGAAAAGATATCAATCCTTTGGCAGAAGGAGTCTCTCCTTCTCTGCCACCGGCCTGGATGAGCCTATCTTGTTGGCACGTCCACAAGATGGGTGTCAATAAAGTTGATCTGCACGCGATGTGTTGATACGCATCTTGATGATCCTCGCTAAGTCGCTTGCCCACTCGACACCTAATCTTGACAAGCCATCAGATGGTCGATGAGGTGGAGCGGTCGAGAAGCGAGAAGCAGGAAACTTCCCAGCAAGGAGTTTGCCAGGCTTGGCTTGCTGGTGCGGAGCTTGCTGGCAACTGGAATCTTGTATGTTGAATCTTAGTACTTCTTGATAACCTACCAGGTAGTCTTCTTCATAGTCTTCTATGTTGAATCTTGAGTCTTCGGTTGAGTTGTCCTCCGGCAAGTTGAGTTGTACTCCGGCAAGCCCTTGCTGTCTGGGTGGCTACAACTACATGTGCAGAAGTCTGGGACTACTAAGGGACCCCTAATTTAGTACACTGACAGGAGTCCTCGGGCCTAGTCCATACACGCATGCAAGGCATCGTTGGACTAGACCCAAGTAGTGCAGGCGCGCGTAGCAGAGAATAACTATCATAATCTTCTCTTTTACCACACCCCACGATGCGCATCAAATGTGGAACATCGGAGAGATGGATTGAAATGGTTGCCAGGGGTAATGCGCCTGAAAAGTGCAACCACGTAGGACAGTAAAGAGACAGCCCCCGCGCCTTCTGCATAAAAAGAAAATCATGAGAGGCGCTGCTCATTTACCGCCTTCCACTTCAAATCTAGTAGCCTCCTCCTTCGTCTTCTTCCTTGTGCAATAACAGAGCACTCTGCTCCTTTCGCGCCCCTCCGCCACGTCTTTCCTCAATCACCCCCCCCCCCCGCTACTGCCATGTCTCCGAGGAGATCGAAGAAGGTAGCCGACCCAGAGGTGGAGAAGAAGAAGATGGAGAGGGAGGCACGTCGGAGGGAGAACGTCATATTCCCACCAGCGCTCATGGTCAAGGTTCTACCGAGGAAGTACTCATATGTCTAGTCAAGCAGGACGGATGACCATCCGGCTACATAAGTCCTTCCACGATATGTTGCACTAGCAGACAACCAGTTCCACTTCTTTACTGGATATTTCTATTGTGGACTCTGTCCACCCTTCTTAGACTTCTTAGTGGAGGTCATGCAGTCATACGGATTTCATTTGCTCGATTTTCGCCCCTAATGCTATCACCTACATGTCCATTTACGCACATCTGTGCAAAAACTTCTTGGGGATAACACCCAACCTCTCCCTTTTCCGGCACTTCTTCATTCCCTAAATTGAGAATGACGCTCTCTCCGAGAGCGTCACTTGGATGTGAAGAATGAACATGAACAAGCAATATCTTGATGGTAAACTGCACACCAAGTGGAACGAGTGGAGGGAAGGTTGGTGTTGGATTAAGCAAAATGAGATTCCTTCATTTTATCGTCTCCGAACTCAGAAAATTGAGAAGGGAGACACTTGGAGAAATGTTGGACCCAGCGATGCTAAGCTAAGAATGGTGTTGTGTAGGATCCACAGCCTCAATGATGCCATTCTGACCATAGAGATGGTAGGGGCGGATTTTACCCGCCGCCAGATCGCCCTGCTGCAGCATAAAGGTGGCCGAAGAGCATGGAAGTACAAGAACTCGCCGATCCAATGCGCCTGCACACTCGGCCCGACAATAACTTGTCGGTAATGGAACACTGCCTACTCATCTGCCAGCTCCTTATCAGAGGCTGGGAATTCCACTTGTCGTAGAAGGTGGTTCCGCTCTTTAAAAACTCCGCCAAGGGTGACATTCTAGACAAGATGTCGGAATGCGATGCCAAGGGTGTCGTGGAGCAGTGGACAGATCCCACCAAGGAGGAGGTTGGCGAATGGTTTGCCAGTTTGAAGGAGGAGCGTTAGGGTGGAGGACGACATGGTGCACCCAACCAGGAATAATGAGGCCAAATTCCTCAAGGCAAGGGCCAAAGAGGCCGAAAAGGTTGGCTGTCTCCGGAAAAAGCCAAAACTGCAGGCATGGGAAAACAGGTGATGGATCACACTGAAGAGCACACCGAGAAGGATGCTGAGAAGCATGTGATGTCTACTACGCAACCTTCTCCTTGTAGACGTTGTTGGGCCTCCAAGTGCAGAGGTTTGTAGGACAGTAGCAAATTTCCCTCAAGTGGATGACCTAAGGTTTATCAATCCGTGGGAGGTGTAGGATGAAGATGGTCTCTCTCAAGCAACCCTGCAACCAAATAACAAAGAGTCTCTTGTGTCCCCAACACACCCAATACAATGGCAAATTGTATAGGTGCACTAGTTCGGCGAAGAGATGGTGATACAATGTAACATCCCAAATTTTCAATTTGGAATGTTATACATTAGATCATCATTGCATACCATATTTTATTGCATTTTGGTTTGATCCTAGAAATTCTATGCAACTCAAGGACCCACAGAGAGAGTTGGGGATTTCGTTATTTTCATGTTTGAGTTTTCTCAAATTTTGAAAAGAAGATCGTTTGATTTTAATTATTTTCTCTTTGAATATTTCCTTTATGAAAATAAAAGAGAGGGGATAAAATGACTTCCCCAAAATAAAGCAATATTGGAGGTTAAATAATAAAATAAAATACGAATTTATTTCGGAGTTTTATCGCAGTTTTAGTTGAATTAGGAAAAATATGAGTTTTTTAAAATTGCATTAGAGGCCCAAATAAATGTTCACTTTGTCCGCTATATTTTTAGAGGACGGGGGAAAATTTATATCAGGATTTTTGGAGTCCGTTTAATTTTTCTTTTCTTTGTTTTTCTGCGCGCGGAATTATTTAAAAAAAAACGCCAACCGACCTAACCGGGTCGTGTCCTCCTAGGACACTAGCCCGACCGGCCCTTTAAAGCCGCGGGGGCCCGAGTCGCTAGCGCCCCGCCCGAAACCCTAGCGCCGCTGCCCGAACCGCCCCGCCGTCGCCGGTTGCGCGCCACCGCCGCCGCCACGTCGTCGTCCCGCGCCGCCGTCGCGTCGCCCTCGCCTCCTCCCAGCTCCGCCGCCCCGTTCCGCCACCACGCCGCCGGATCCCCTCCCCGCCGGAGTCATTGCCGACCTCGCCGGACCTCGCCGAGGTAGCCCGCCGCCGCCGCCGCCGGTTTTCGTTAGAAAACCGTACGTTTTTTTCTTTCGAAAACCCTAGTTTTTTTATTTAGATCGGTTATATTTTTTTCTCGGTTTAGTTATTTAGAGAAATGCCCGTTCATACGTTCGTTTTAATGAACGGTTTTCACCCGTTAGCCGCAAACAGTGAACGCTCGTTCGTTAGCATGTTCGTTAGTTTTTCTTTTCCAGGGATTTTACGTGATTATTTTCGATCGCTATTTCTGCCCTGATTTTCGTTTTAGTTTATCTTTTCGCTAGTTTATTGGAATGAGGCAATTCAAGCACCTAGATCTTCGTCTCGAAGCCCTCTTTCTGTTTAACCAACTTGAACAAGATTTTGCTACTGTAAAATTTGACTTAAGTCCAGAATAGTAAACGGATCTTGTTTCTTTCGCAATTTGAGTTTCGTTGCTTCATTTGATTTGATTCTTTTTCCTAACCGGAGTTCTTAAGTTGAACTTTCTGGTTAGATCTCTTATTTGAGTTTTACCCGCGCTTCTAGTTGAGTGCTTATTGTATGCTTGTTTGTTTGCGATAGAGTACCCGGAGTGTGAAGCGTGCTACTACGAGTCTCTAGCTTACACGGATCATCAGCAAGGCAAGCAACACTTTGATCATACCTCTTTACTACCCAGTTTTATTGCATTAGATTAATCCTAAAACAATTGCATGGTTAGGATCTGATTAATATGTGGGTTGGGAAGTAGATGAGGTAGTACATATTTACATGTTTATTATCAAACCTTTGGGAGCTACTTCTACGTTGCTTATATTGCCGTGCTATGCTCGTAGACGTGGTTTGGTTCGGGTGATTCATGACAGATGTGAGTATTGTTAATTAATGGTTGAATTAAGGTGGCTACTTAAATACACATCTGGGTGGATTGCTTGAGGCACCCTGGAGTACCCAGTGGTTGTTAGGGCACCTGGAGAATCCAGTGTTGTCCTAGGATATCCCGGAGTACCCATGTGATCATCCTATGGTCCGCCACCCAGGCTCAAAGGGATCATAAGATTATTAATGCTAGAAACTTCCATGTGTAGCCACAAGCCAATATGGGCTCTGGCATATTTGAGTAAGTTGCGTCAAGCTCTTGAAGAGGTAGACTAGCACATGTAGTGGGTTGTAGGTGGTACTATCTATCCAGAGTAGAGATTTAATGCTTCAGAAAGACTGTGTCTCGAATCTCCGACCATGGATGTATTCGAGTCTGGTGGGGAGAAGTGCGCAAACCTCTGCAGAGTGTATAAACTAATCATGGTTAGCCATGTCCCCAATTATGGATGTTTTGAGTATCTAGTTCTTGGATTATCATGTTGATCTCATCACTCTAAATAAAATTTTATTGGGTTTAATGATGATGCTTAATTGGGATTGAGTTGGAGGAACCTTCTCAATGTTCAACAACCACCATGATAGTTAAATAAAATTTATTCCTTTGTTGTAGGGAAAAATTGGCTTTATGCAAAAACTGTTAACCATAGAGCTTTCCACCAGCCATATATGCATCTAGTGATAGCATTTATTCTGTTCATTACTCTATGTGTTACATTGCCAGCATATTCCATGTGCTGACCCGTTTCGGGCTGCAACGTCCATGTTGCAGACTTTTCAGACGACGAGTAAGGTGCCATAGGTCATTGTCTTTCACTCAGTGATGTCGTTGGAGTTGATGGACTCACTTTATCTTCGAAGCCTTCTGCTGTTATCGATTTTTAGATGGCCTTAAGCCATATTATTGTAATAAGTTCTCTTTTGAGACATTCGATGTAATAAGTGTGTGATTGCTACTTTGTTATAAATCCTCAAGTACTGTGCGTGTCAGTATTACCGATCCAGGGATGACACTGATGCACAGAGATCAGACTGTTTGAGGTCTGGTCGCTACAAGATGGTATCAGAGCACACGCTGAGTGTTGGACATGACCACTAAGCTAAAGCCCTAGATCACTACTCTCTTCTCATTTCTGACTCCTCTCCCTTTTCTACTCTTTAGGATGGCGGATGCAAGGAACAAGTTCACACAACCGGATGAAGATACACCCTTTGGACGACACTTGAAGGAAGTCACTAGATACCTGAACATCGGAATACCAAGCTTCACCGGGACCTACATCGCCACTTTAGCAGAAGAGGAATGTTGGATGATTCGAGTTCAAGTTCTAGGAAGGACGTTCATGCCAGTCACTGAGCCCATAGAGTTTTCCTTTGATGCACCAACCTGGACTCTAGGAAAGAGCATGGCAGCCCACATCACTATGGGACGCATTGGAGAAGTTTACCACAAGGAACTCAAGGATACTATCTACCAGATTTGTGGGTGCCGAGATGAGCAATGGGAGCTGATCAGCACCAGGAAGGATAGATCAATTGCAGCTTTCATCGAGGAGTTAAACCAGCACATTCATCGCCAGGAGAACCAGATGTGCGCAAGCATGATAGATTTGAAGAAGGCAATGACCAGGATCACGGAGCTGGAGGAATAACTCAAGTCTACACATGATTGATATGAGGAGGAAATGACGGTACTCGTGGAGAAGAATGACGATTTGACGAGGAAGCTAGGAGTATTCATGGGAGACCCTGCGCCAGGAGGAGAAGATGATGATTCCACTTGCCCGGAGAACTACATCATCATCGACGACACCGACTCGGACCCCGGCGATAGCGATGATGACTTTGTTGATGAAGCTGGAGCAGATATCATGGAGTCTTCCATTGATCATTTTTTCTAGTCGACCACCATATCAGTAGTAGTATTCCCCCATGTATATAGTATAGTCCGAGCACTTTTGTAATGATAGTTAGACCGATGTATGCCCTTGTTTGAATTGATTGAAGTGATATTGTTTGTGTTTGTCTCATGTGCATATGGGTAGTATTTTCCCTCTAGACCTCATTCTATTCTGTTTTCTCATCTTTTCTAAACCCATCAGATGCCTCCGAGACGTGACAATGGATTTGCTTTCCCGCTAGAGCTCATCCAGTTGATCCAGCAGTAGAATGCATTGATGCAGATACTAGTCCAAAATCAGAACCAGAGGAACAACAACAACCCACCAGCACCACCACCTGTTGATCACTTAGCCCGTTTTTCTAAGGCTAAATCCGCCGGTGTTCTCTAGTAGTACCGAGCCGATTGTTGCAGATGATTGCTCGGCAAGATTGGAAGGGAGTTGACCACTACAGGATGCACAGATGCGGAGAGAGTGTGTTTTGCCGAACATCAGCTTGATGGACCTGCAGCATCATGGTGGGAGAATTTCACAACCACTTACCCCATCGACACTATCACATGGGACCATTTTCAGCAGGCTTTTCGCACTGCCCATGTTTCAGCAGGAGCTATGGCCATGAAGAAGCGCGAGTTTCGCAATTTGCTCCAAGGAGGATGCACAGTGGGCCAGTATGTGGATGATTTTAGTAAGTTAGCACGTTATGCCCTAGTTGACGTCTCTACAGATGCAGCTAAGCAAGAGAAATTTCTGGAAGGACTGAATGATGAGCTGAGCATGCAGTTGATGGTGGCAACCTTCAACAACTACCAGGAGTTGGTAGATAGAGCTCTCATGATTGAAGGGAAGCAACAACAGATTTACAACCGCAAGAGGAAGTATGGACAAGGGAAGTACAATTCTGGAGCTCAGCACAGACCCCGTTTTACCCCGAACTTGGGAGGAACCCTGCAACATAACCATGGATGTCACAATCACAATGGAGGAAGTTTGCACAACCATAGTGGCCCCAAGAATGGGAATGGTAATGGAGGAAGGTATAACGCCCCGGATCCGATGCGCCAGGTGTCTTCCAGCTATTCGTTGTTGTTGCCATGTCATTTGCTTGCGTGTTGCATTTTGCCATGTCATCATCTGCATTTCATCTACATGTTTTTCAAAACTTGCATATGTTCGGGTTCTGCCGGTTCTCTCTGTTGTCCGTTCTGAGCACAGACACACTCGCATGCGTCCGTCGCACATCTCAGACCTTGTTTCGTGAGCGGGAGAAAAACATTCTCGAAATGGACCGAGATTTGCCGAGTGGCCTTGGTATATCACCGGTACACCGCCCGTCAAATTTCGTTCCATTGGGAGGTCGTTTGATGCCCCAACGGTTAACCGAGCTAACCGGAACCCCTTTCTCGTTGCAGCCCAGCACCTCTTCAGACAGCCCACATAGCCCATCTAACTCCACTTCTTGCTCTCCGCCGTTCGATCACGATCATGTGGGTGAAAACCGCTCCCCATTTGGACTCTCCTAGCTCCCTCTACCTATATAAGGGCCCTCCCCTTCTAAATTCGCGGTGAAACCCTAGCCTTCCTCCTCCTAGCGCCGACGGACGCGTCCACCCCACGTCCGGACTTGTCCGCCCGTCCCCGCGCCACTGCTCCCAGCCTCTCCCGGGCCGCCGCGTGGCAAGCGCCGCCGCGCTCTGCAACGGGCCCGCGAGGCCCAAGGCCGGCCCGCCTGAGCCGCGCCGGGCGCGAGCGCCCGAGCCCTGCGCCTGTGAGCCTGTGACGCCCGGATAATTAGGCTACAGTAATCCCACGTTAATGATGCCACGTCACCTTTGTTACTGTTGTTAATCTACCAATGATTCAATCCCGTTCGAATTCAAAATTTAAAATAAAAAAAAAACAACAAAAATTTTCAAGCGCAAAAAAAAACTAAAATATTCACAATATTGCAAAAATTACCAAAATTGTTATAAAAATAAAACCAACACTTTAGAAACTCCAAAAATGCCCCTAGGAATTAAAACAGTGGACCAACAACACATCACTTGGCCTTTTCGCTTTCTAAAAATAATTAAACCTTTTCGAAAGACCTTCAACTTTTGTGGCATTGCTATATAATGCAATGATGTTCATGTGACAAGCTACATGATTTACAAAAGTCCTTTGGTGGTTAAGCAATTAACAAACCAGAGTAAAAGTAAAATAAAAACTATAGAAAAGGAAAGAGAAAATCAAAGACAACCCCCCGGCTGGGCCTTGGCCCAGTTGGCCGAAGGAGCCAGTCGGCCCAGCCGACCCACTCCCGCACCCCTGGCCTACTAGGCCTCCTCCCCTCCCGTGACCTAGCGCCACCCCCACTACTCCCACTCGCCCCACTCCTCTCTCCCCCTCCCCACGACCCCACGCCCCTCTTCCCTTCCCCGATCCAGATCGGGATCAGGGGGACGAACCTCCCCATGACGCTCGGACCCCGTCGCCTCGTCCTCGCCACCCAGCGGTGCCAAGCACCGCCACCCCCTCGCCTTCTCCTCGACGAACCCCCGCCCGACGCCGCCACCCGTCGCCTCCATCTCGCCCTCGTCCATCGCCACGCCGCCCCACGCTACCTGGAATGCCGCTTCGCCGACCGCCTCCTCATCTCCTCCCCGCTGCCCGACGTGCTCGACGCCGGCCCCGCATCGCAACGCGCCGTCGTCGGACCCCGCCGGAACGCCTCCTCGACTCCACCGCTCCCCGCCGTCGCGTTCGCCTGCATCGGGCCTTCCCTGCAACGCGGGTGAGGAACCCCACTGCCCTCCTCCCTCTCTCTGCTCACAGCGCGTCACCGTGCCCCGCCCGCTCCGGCCACCATGGCCCTGTCCTGCGTCTGCGAGCTCCGCTCGTCGGGTCGCACCAGCTACCGCGTGTGCCCCCACCGCATCCTCCCTAGCGCGCCTCCTCGACCGGCTCCTCCTGCCGGCGGATCCCGGCGAGCCCTGGGCGTCACCTCGTTCGGGCGGTTCCACCCGCCCCGTTTGGCCCGCGCCCGTTAGCCCCTGGTGGCTCAGATGAGCCACTGACTAAGGGGCCCCACATCCAAAATGAATTAAATGAAAAAAAGAATTAAGAATTAAAAAAAATATATAAAAATATATAAATAGATAATAATAATATATAATGAGTAAATAATTAATATTAAAATTAATTAATTAACTAAATAATTAACTTAACTAATCTTGTTTAGTTGAACTAATTAAATTTGATTAACCTAATCACTTAGGTTAGTTAATTAATCTGATAGGTTAATTAGCACTCAATGACAGGTGGGTCCCACTGGACCCACACGTCAGGTTGACCAGGTCAATGGCCAACGTTGACTGCTGACATCACTCTGATGTCATGCTGACGTCATCATTTACTATTCTGGATAATGTTGGATTTAAATAAATAATTAAATAAAATCGGAAAATGATTAAATCTTTAGAAAATCATATCTTTTAATCCGTAACTCGGATTAAAATATTTTCAACACGAAAGTTGCTCAGAACGACGAGACGAATCCGGATACGCAGCTCGTTCATCCGCCACACACCCCTAACATATCAAACTCGCAACTTTCCCCCTCCGTCTCCTCTGCCCGAAAACACGGAACACCGGGAATACTTTCCCGGATGTTTTCCCCCTTCGCCGGCATCACCTCATACTGCGTTAGGACACAACTAGCACCGCTCCTTGTCATGTCTTGCGTCGTCTTGCTTATGTTTGCACTGTATTTATTGTTTCTTCCCCCTCTTCTCTTCGGTAGACTACGAGACCGATGCTGCTGCTGCCCAGTTCGACTACGGAGTTGACGACCCCTCTCTCTTGCCAAAGCAACCAGGCAAGCCCCCCCTTTGATCACCAGATATCCCCTATTCTTCTCTATACCGCTTGCATTAGAGTAGTGTAGCATGTTACTGTTCGGTTACTCCTATTCTGTTGCATAGCCTGTCATTGTTGCTACAGTCATTGATACCTTACCCGCAATCCTAAATGCTTAGTATAGGATGATAGTGTCCCATCAGTGGCCCTACACTCTTGTCCGTCTGCCATGCTATACTACTGGGCCGTGATCACTTCGGGAGGTGATCACGGGCATATACGATATACTTTACACAGTTACATTACCTGTGATACTGTTCAGAGATGGGGGCTGAAGGGGCAGGTGGCTCCATCCCGGTAGAGGTGGGCCTGGGTTCCCGACGGCCCCCGACTTTTACTTTGTGGCGGAGCGGCAGGGTAGGTTGATACCACCTAGGAGACAGGTGGGCCTGGCCCTGGTCGACGTTCGCGGATATTTAACACGCTTAACGAGATCTTGGTATTTGATCTGAGTTGGCTACGAGCCTATACGCACTAACCATCTACGCGGGAGTAGTTATGGGTATCCCGGCGTCGTGGTATCAGCCGAAGCCTTCTTGACGTCAGCGACTGAGTGGCGCGCGCCGGGTTGGACTGTGTTAACGCAACTTCCTTTGTAATGGAGGTTGCTAGGTCTGCTCACCGGCCGCATACGCAACGTGCAGGTGTGCTAAGGGCGATGGGCCCAGACCCCTGTGCGCTTAGGTTTAGACCGGCGTGCTGACCTCTCTGTTGTGCCTAGGTGGGGCTGCGACGTGTTGATCTTCCGCGGCCAGGCATGACCCAGGAAAGTGTGTCCGGCCAAATGGGATCAAGCGTGTTGGGTAAGTTTGTGCACCCCTGCAGGGAAGTTAATCTATTCGAATAGCCGTGATCTTCGGTAACAGGACGACTTGGAGTTGTACCTTGACCTTATGACAACTAGAACCGGATACTTAATAAAACACACCCTTCCAAGTTCCACAGACAACCCGGTGATCGCTTTTCCACAGGGCGACGAGGGGAGGATCGCCAGGTAGGATTATGCTATGCGATGCTACTGGAGATGTTACTTGGAGTTGCTACTTGGAGATGCTACTTGGAGGACTTCAATCTACTCTCTTCTACATGCTGCAAGACGGAGGCTGCCAGAAGCGTAGTCTTCGATAGGACTAGCTATCCCCCTCTTATTCTGGCATTCTGCAGTTCAGTCCACTGATATGGCCTCCTTACACATATACCCATGCATATGTAGTGTAGTTCCTTGCTTGCGAGTACTTTGGATGAGTACTCACGGCTGCTTTTCTCCCTCTTTTCCCCTTTCCCTTCTACCTGGTTGCCGCAACCAGATGCTGGAGTCCAGGAGCCAGACGCCGCCGTCGACGACGACCCCTACTACACTGGAGGTGCCTACTACTACGTGCAGCCCGCTGACGACGACCAGGAGTAGTTAGGAGGATCCCAGGCAGGAGGCCTGTGCCTCTTTCAATCTATATCCCAGTTTGTGCTAGCCTTCTTAAGGCAAACTTGTTTAACTTATGTCTGTACTCAGATATTGTTGCTTCCGCTGACTCGTCTATGATCGAGCTCTTGTATTCGAGCCCTCGAGGCCCCTGGCTTGTAATATGATGCTTGTATAACTTATTTTATTTGTAGAGTGGTGTTGTGATATCTTCCCGTGAGTCCCTGATCTTGATCGTACACGTTTGCATGTATGATTAGTGTACGATTGAATCGGGGGCGTCACAGAGCCGCGCCACTGCCCTGATCCCGCGCCTCCGCCGGCGCCCGCCGGATCTTTGCCGCCGTCATCCTCCACCGCCGCCGGCGCACCTTCGTCTCGCCGCCTAATACGTCTCCAATGTATCTACAATTTTTGATTGTTCCATGCTATTATATTACCCCTTTTGGATGTTTATGTGCTTTATTTTACACATTTATCTCATTTTTGGGACTAACCTACTAACCGGAGGCCCAGCCCGTATGGCTGTTTTTTGCCTATTTCAGTATTTCAAAGAAAAGGAATATCAAACGGAGTCCAAACGGAATGAAACCTTCGGGAGCGTGATTTTTGGAACGAATGTTATCCAGAGGACTTGGAGTGCAAGTCAACAAGCAGCCGAGGCCTCCATGAGATAGGAGGGCGCCCCCCATAGGGCGTGCCCCCTGTCTCGTGGGCCCCTCGGGCATCCACCAACGTACTTCTTCCTCCTATATAAGCCTACGTACCCGGAAAACATCAAGGGAGCCAACGAAACACAATTTCCACCACCGTAACCTTCTGTATCCGCGAGATCTCATCTTGGAGCCTTTGCCGGCACTCTGCCGGAGGGGGAATCGACCATGGAGGGCTTCTACATCAACACCATAGCCCCTCCAATGAGTTGTGAGTAGTTTACCACAGACCTACGGGTCCATAGTTATTAGCTAGATGTCTTCTTCTCTCTTTTTGGATCCCAATACAATGTTCTCCCTCTCTCTTATGGAGATCTATTCGATGTAAACTCTTTTTGCGGTGTGTTTGTCGAGATCCAATGAATTGTGGGTTTATGATCAAGTTTATATATGAATAATATTTGAATCTACTCTGAATTCTTTTATGTATGATTGAGTTATCTTTGCAAGTCTCTTCGAATTATCAGTTTGGTTTGGCCTACTAGATTGATCTTTCTTGCCATGGGAGAAGTGCTTAGCTTTGGGTTCAATCTTGCGGTGTCCTTACCCAGCGACAGAAAGGGTTGCAAGGCACATATTGTATTGCTGCCATCGAGGATAACAAGATGGGGTTTATAGCATATTGCTTGAGTTTATCCCTCTACATCATGTCATCTTTCTTAATGTGTTACTCTATTCTTATGAACTTAATACTCTAGATGCAGGCAGGAGTCGGTCGATGTGTGGAGTAATAGTAGTAGATGCAGGCAGGAATCGGTCTACTTGTTGCGGACGTGATGCATATATACATGATCATGCCTAGATAATCTCATAATTATTCGCTTTTCTATCAATTGCTCGACAGTAATTTGTTCACCCACCGTAATACTTATGCTATCTTGAGAGAAGCCACTAGTGAAACCTATGGCCCCCGGGTCTATCTCTTATCATATTTGCTTCCAATCTACTTTTATTTGCATCTTTACTTTTTGCATCTATATTATAAAATACCAAAAATATATTTATCTTATCATACTATCTCTATTAGATCTCACTTTTGCAAGTGGCCGTGAAGGGATTGACAACTCCTTTATTGTCTTGGTTGCGAGTTCTTTGTTTGTTTGTGTAGGTGCGTGGGACTTTTGAGGAGCCGCCTACTGGATTGATACCTTGGTTCTCAAAAACTGACGGAAATACTTACGCTACTATTGCTGCATCACCCTTTCCTCTTCAAGGAGAACCAACGCAAGCTCAAGACATAGCAAGAAGGATTTCTCGCGCCGTTGCCGGAGAGGTCTTCGCTCAAGTCAAGACATACCAAGTACCCATCACAAACCCATCTCCCTCGCATTTACATTATTTGCCATTTGTCTCTCGTTTTCCTCTCCCCCACTTCACCCTTGCCGTTTTATTCGCCCTCTCTTTCCCAATCTCCTCTGCTCTCTTTTGCTTGCCTTTTTCTGTTTTCTTGTGTGCTTGTTTGTCCTTATGGCTTCGCCTAAGGGTTCCGACCACCTCCTTAGAAGGTTGGAAGAGATTGAATCAAATATTAGAAGTTTTACGAATTTGCAATTTGAGCATAATAATTTCTTCAGAAAAGAGCTTAAGGAACAAAAAGGTTTTCTGGTTTTATGAACAAAGAGCTTGATGATATGAATAAAGAATTTTATGGTGTGAACACTCAAATTACCCGTCTTGAAAATGCTAGAGCCAAAATTTCTGATAAGCAAGCCACCTTAGTCAATAAGATGGCCATCAAACCAGAAAAGTTAGATGAAAATAGTGATGAAGATCTTAAAGTTATTGATGCGTCTCCTATTAGATCTATGTTTTGCAATATGAATCTTGATAATTATGGGACTGATGATGAGTCAACTTTACCTAGAAGGCGTCCCAAGAATTCAGAGTTTTTAGATCTTGACGCTAAATTTGGTAAAAGTGGGATTGAAGAGGTCACAACTTTAAATAGCATTGAACCCACTATCTCGGATTTCAAGGAATTTGATTACGATAATTGTTCTTTAGAAGGTTGTATTTCCTTGTTGCAATCCGTTGTTAATTATCCTCATGCTTATAGTCAAAATAAAGCTTTTACCAAACATATTGTTGATGCCTTGATGCATTCTTATGATGAAAAACTTAATTTGGAAGTTTCTATACCTAGAAAACTTAATGATGAGTGGGAACCTACTATAAAGATTAGAATTAAAGATCACGAGTGTTTTGCTTTGTGTGATTTGGGTGCTAGTGTTTCCACGATTCCGAAAACTTTATGTGATATTCTAGGTTACCATGATCTTGATGATTGCTCTTTAAATTTGCACCTTGCAGATTCCACCATTAAAAAGCCAATGGGAAGGATCAATGATGTTCTCATTGTTGCAAATAGGAATTTGGTGCCCATGAATTTTATCGTTCTTGATATAGATTGCAATCTTTTCTTGCCCTATTATTCTTGGTAGACCTTTCCTTAGAACGATTGGTGCGATTATTGATATGAAGGAAGGGAATATTAGATTCCAATTTCTATTAAAGAAAGGCATGGAACCCTTTCCAAGAAAGAAAGTCAAATTACCTTATGAATCTATCATGCGGGCTACTTATGAATTTAGTGCCAAAGATAGCACTCGTTAGATGTAGCTTCGCTTTTATGCCTAGCTAGGGGCGTTAAACGATAGCGCTAGTTGGGAGGCAACCCAATTTTCTTTGTGGTTTTTGTTTTTGTTCCTGTTTAGTAATAAATCTTGCACCTACCTCCTGTTTAGATGTTTTTTATCTTTTAATTAGTGTTTGTGCTAAGTAGAACCTATAGGATAACCTATGATGATAGTTGATTTGATTCTGCTGAAAAACAGAAACTTTGCGCGCATGAATTTAATTTTGTTAAATCACAGAAACATGATTTTGCGTTGATTCTTTTTGCTGCTGATCGATAAACAAATTTTACAGGACTTCCTATTTTGGTAGGAGTTTTAGAGTTCCAGAAGTTTGCGTTAGTTACAGATTGCTACAGACTGTTCTGTTTTTGACAGATTCTGTTTTTCGTGTGTTGTTTGCTTATTTCGATGCATCTATGGCTAGTAAAATAGTTTATAAACCATAGAGAAGTTGGATTACAGTAGGTTTAACACCAAAATAAATAAAGAATTAGTTCATTACAATACCTTATGTGGTGGTTTTTGTTTTCTTTCACTAACGGAACTTATAAGATTTCCTGTTGAGTTTTGTGTTGTGAAGTTTTCAAGTTTTGGGTAAAGCTTTTATGGACTATGGAAGAACGAGTGACAAGAGCCTAAGCTTGGGGATGCCCAAGGCACCCCAAGATATTCAAGAATAGACAAAATCCTAAGCTTGGGGATGCCCCGGGAAGGCATCCCCTCTTTCGTCTTCGTTCATTGGTAACTTTACTTGAAGCTATATTTTTATTCGCCACATGATATGTGTTTTGCTTGGAGCGTCGTGTATTATATTAGTCTTTGCTTTTTAGTTTACCACAATCATCCTTGCTGTGCACACCTTTTGGGAGAAGCCTATTTGATTAGAATTTGCTAGAATACTGTATGTGCTTCACTTATATGTTTTGAGCTTGATAGTTTTTGCTCTAGTGCTTCACTTATATCTTTTAGAGTACGGCGTTGACTTAATTTTGAAGAAATTGCTAGCCTCTCATGCTTCACTTATATCTTTCTGAGAGTCTTTTAGAACAGCATGGTATTTGCTATGGTTATAAAAATTGGTCCTAGAATGGTAGGCATCCAAGTTGGGTATAATAAAAACTATCATAGAAAAGAATTGGATGATATGATCAATATGATTCTTGATAATTGTTTTGAGATATGGAGGTAGTGATATCAAAGTCATGCTAGTTGAGGTGATTATGAAAAATAGTTGTGTTAAGGGTTGTTATTCCCGTAGCATGCACGTATGGTGAACCGCTTTGTGATGAAGTTGGAGCACAATTTTATTTATTGAGTGTCTTCCTTATGAGTGGCGGTCGGGGACGAGCGATGGTCTTTTCCTACCAATCTATCCCCCTAGGAGCATGCGCGTAGTGCTTTCGTTTTTGATGACTTCTAGATTTTTGCAACAAGTACATGAGTTCTTTTGACTAATGTTGAGTTCATGGATTATACGCACCTCACCCTTCCACCATTGCTAGCCTCTCTTGTGTCGCGCAACTTTTGCCGGTACCATACCCCTACCATATACCTTCCTCAAAACAGCCACCATACCTACCTATCATGGCATTTCCATAGTCGTTCCGAGATATTTTGCCATGCAACCTTCCACCGTTCCGTTCATATGACACGCATTACTTTTGTCATATTGCTTTTTGCATGATCATGTAGTTGACATTGTATTTGTGGAAAGGCCACCTTCATAATTGTCATACATGTCGCTCTTGATTCATTCCATATCCCGGTACACCGCCGGAGGCATTCATATAGAGTCATATCTTGTTCTGTCTTTGAGTTGTAATTCTTGAGTTGTAAATCCATAAAAGTGTGATGATCTTCATTATTAGAGCATTGTCCTAGTGAGGAAAGGATGATGAAGACTACGATTCCCCCACAAGTCGGGATGAGACTTTGGGCTTTACAAAAAAATAAAAAAAAAAGAAAGAAAAAAAAGAAAGGCCAAAAAGGGAAAAAAAGGAGGCCAAAGAAAAAAAAGAGAAAGAAAAAAAAGAGAAAAAGAAAAAAAATAAAATGAGAGAAAAAGAGAGAATGGGACAATGCTACTATCTCTTTTTCCACACTTGTGCTTCAAAATACCACCATGATCTTCATGATAGAGAGTCTCATATATTGTCACTTTCATATACTAGTGGGAATTTTTCATTATAGAACTTGGCTTGTATATTCCAATGATGGGCTTCCTCAAAATGCCCTAGGTCTTTGTGAGCAAGCGAGTTGGATGCACACCCAGTTAGTTTCTTTTGTTGAGCTTTCATATATTTATAGCTCTAGTGCATCCGTTGCATGGCAATCCCTACTCACTCACATTGATATCTATTAATGGGCATCTCCATAGCCCATTGATACACCTAGTTGATGTGAGACTATCTTCTCCTTCTTTGTCTTCTCCACAACCACCATTCTATTCCACATATAGTGCTATGTCCATGGCTCACGCTCATGTATTGCGTGAAAGTTGAAAGAGTTTAGGATTATTAAAGTATGAAACAATTGCTTGGCTTATCATCGGGGTTGTGCATGATTAAATACTTTGTGTGATGAAGATAGAGCAACAACCATACTATATGATTTTGTAGGGATAACTTTCTTTGGCCATGTTATTTTGAGAAGAGATGATTACTTTGATTAGTATGCTTGAAGTATCACCATTTTCATGTTAATATGAACTTTTATTTTGTATCATTTGGATCTGAACATTCATACCACAATAAAGAAAATAATATTGAGCATTATGCTAGGTATCATTCCATATCAAAAATTTCTTTTTTATCATTTACCTACTCGAGGACGAGCAGGAATTAAGCTTGGGGATGCTTGATACGTCTCCAACGTATCTATAATTTTGATTGTTCCATGCTATTATATTACCAATTTTGGATGTTTCTGGGCTTTATTTTACACATTTATATCATTTTTGGGACTAACCTACTAACCAGAGGCGCAACCCGTATTGCTGTTTTTTGCCTATTTCAATATTTCGAAGAAAAGGAATATCAAAGGGAGTCCAAATGGAATGAAACCTTCGGGAGCATGATTTTTGGAACGAACGTGATCCAGAGGACTTGGAGTGCAAGTCAAGAAGCAGCCGAGGCCTCCACGAGAAAGGAGGGCGCCCCCCTATAGGGCGCCCCCCCTGTCTCGTGGGCCCCTTGGGCGTCCACCGACGTACTTCTTCCTCCTATATAAGCCTATGTACCCCTAAAACATCCAGGGAGCCAACGAAACACAATTTCCACCATCGTAACCTTCTGTATCTGCGAGATCTCATCTTGGAGCCTTCACCGGCACTCTGCCGGAGAGGGAATCGACCATGGAGGGCTTCTACATCAACACCATAGCCCCTCCAATGAGTTGTGAGTAGTTTACCACAGACCTACGGGTCCATAGTTATTAGCTAGATGGCTTCCTCTCTCTTTTTGGATCTAAATACAATGTTCTCCCTGTCTCTTGTGGAGATCTATTCGATGTAAACTCTTTTCGCAGTGTGTTTGTCGAGATTAGATGAATTGTGGGTTTATGATCAAGTTTATCTATGAATAATATTTGAATCTTCTCTGAATTCTTTTATGTATGATTGAGTTATCTTTGCAAGTCTCTTCGAATTATCAGTTTGGTTTGGCCTAGTAGATTGATCTTTCTTGCCATGGGAGAAGTGCTTAGCTTTGGGTTCAATCTTGCAGTGTCCTTACCCAGTGACAGAAAGGGTTCCAAGGCACGTATTGTATTGTTGCCATCGAGGATAACAAGATGGGGTTTATATCATATTGCTTGAGTTTATCCCTCTACATCATGTCATCTTGCTTAATGCGTTACTCTGTTCTTATGAACTTAATACTCTAGATGCAGGCAGGAGTCGGTCGATGTGTGGAGTAATAGTAGTAGATGCAGGCAGGAGTCGGTCTACTTGTTGCAGACGTAATGCCTATATACATGATCATGCCTAGATAATCTCATAATTATTTGCTTTTCTATCAATTGCTCGACAGTAATTTGTTCACCCACCGTAAAACTTATGCTATCTTGAGAGAAGCCACTAGTGAAACCTATGGCCCCTGGGTCTATCTCTTATCATATTTGCTTCCAATCTACTTTTATTTGCATCTTTACTTTTTGTATCTATATTATAAAATACCAAAAATATATTTATCTTATCATACTATCTCTATTAGATCTCACTTTTGCAAGTGGCCGTGAAGGGATTGACAACCCCTTTATTGCGTTGGTTGCGAGTTCTTTGTTTGTTTGTGTAGGTGCGTGGGACTTTTGAGGAGCCTCCTACTAGATTGATACCTTGGTTCACAAAAACTGAGGGAAATACTTACGCTACTATTGCTGCATCACCCTTTCCTCTTCATGGAAAACCAATGCAAGCTCAAGACATAGCAAGAAGGATTTCTCGCACCGTTGCCGGGGAGTATACCTGGCCAAACCTCGGGCCGAGCCGGGCTTTGGGCCGGGCCTAGCCAAGCCCGACACAAAAAATTCAGGCCCGGGCCCAGCACGGCCCGGCCATCGGGCCTGTGTTTCTGGGCCCGAGCCCGGCCCGAGCACGTAAAAGCCCGTCGGGCTTCAGGCCGGCCCGACCCGACCTTCAGAAAATGGCAAAAACAACAGGCCCGGGCTCGGCCCGGCCCGGCCTTCGGGCTCAAAAACTAGGCCCGAGCCCGGCCCGGGGGCAGCATCGGGCCGGGCCGGGTCGGGCTTTTTCAGGCCGAGTCGGGCCGGGCCGACCGGGCCGGGCTTCCCATGGCCAGGACTACCGGGGTGGTCTTCGCTCAAGTCAAGACATACCAAGTACCCATCACAAACCCATCTCCCTCGCATTTACATTATTTGCCATTTGCCTCTTGTTTTCCTCTCCCCCACTTCACCCTTGCCGTTTTATTTGCCCTCTCTTTCCCAATCTCCTCTGCTGTCTTTCGCTTGCCTTTTTCTGTTTGCTTGTGTGCTTGTTTGTCCTTATGGCTTCGCCTAAGGGTTCCGACCACCTCCTTAGAAGGTTGGAAGAGATTGAATCAAATATTTGAAGTTTTATGAATTTGCAATTTGAGCATAATAATTTCTTCAGAAAAGAGCTTAAGAACAAAAAGGTTTTTTTGGGTTTATGAAAAAAGAGCTTGATGATATGAATAAAAATTTTTATGGTGTGAACACTCAAATTACCCGTCTTGAAAATGCTATAGCCAAAATTTCTGATAAGCAAGCCACCTTAGTCAGTAAGATGGCCACCAAACTAGAAAAGTTAGATGAAAATAATGATGAAGATCTTAAAGTTATTGATGCGTCTCCTATTAGATCTATGTTTTGCAATATGAATCTTGATAATTATGGGACTGATGATGAGTCAACTTTACCTAGAAGGCGTAGTACCGCCGCCCCGCGTCCCACCCCAGCGCCGCCCGGCTCCCTCCGCCCGCCGCCAGTCGCCCCACGCCGCCGCCTCCAGCGCGACCGCGTCTCCCGTCGCCGGTGTCCTGCCGCCTCCTCCGTGCCCCAGCTCGACGGAGCCCCTTCTCTGGCCAGATCCGGCCCGGATCCGACATCCCCGAGCTCCCCCGCGAACTCCGGCTGCCTTCGCCCTCAACTCCGGCGAGAACCCCGACCATCCTCGAAGTCTGTGCCGCGGAACCGTAGATCCATTTTCACGAGATGATTTCTGCAGTGTCCAGAAAATCTTACATTCCGATGCACTGTTCGTCATGCCATAACTTCGTGTGTACTGCTCAGTTTAGTGCATATTATATATCAAAATGTTCATTGAGAGATTCTCTTCATTTCATTACATTATGGCATGCTTGTTGGAGTTCATCTTGATGCCCTAATCATCGTTGCAAGAGTGCTATGTGATGTTATCCTGCTGAAACTGTTATAACTTGATGATTTGTCATTTTTGTTGCATTTTGTGTGTGCATTCTATGAGCATGATGTCTATATGTTTGTGAAGAATCTCTATGCCATCTTTACAGTGGTGCCGTCCATGTAATTTTGTGAGTCTTGTAGTGAGTGCATCAAGCTCGTGAAGTAGGGTACTTGTCGTTACTGTTTTGCTAGGCTGAAACTGCTATATCATGTTGCTATGTTTGATTGACGCTACCATCCATTATATGCATAATCTGGAGATGTTCACTAAGGATGTTTTGTTATAAATGTTATCCTCTATCCGTCCATGCCCTTTTTTGCATTTATAGTCTGCTGTAGCTTGTCGTTATCATGCTCCAAAGTTGTTAAATAATGTTGTTGTCAGCCTGTTAACATTGAGTTTAGTTTTGCCATGTGTTTTGCTAGTGATCCAGGCACTATATGACTATGCTATTGCCATGTGTAGCTTCACAATTATGTCTTATTACTGTTGGTTTAATTGACAGGCCATTAAATGCTCTGTGGAGAGTGGTACAAGCTCACCAACATGCCTACTTCGTCTTATTCCTGCCATGTACTGTTATTCTAAATCTGTCATATCATTTGCCATGTTTGCATGGATGCTACCATCTTTTCTGTTGATCTTTGTAATGCGTTCAGTAAGGAAGTGTTGTTAAGTGCTTTTAGTAATAGCATGACATGCTTAAGTTTGCCATGATAGCTTGTTGTAACTTGTATTTTGCTAGCTCTAAACTTTGCAACCTGATGTTATTTCTGTCATGTCCAGTGAATTTCTGCAGTCTGTGAAACTGTTATTATTTGCAATCTTGCCATGTCCTTTTGAGCATGTTCTAGTGGTTTATGGAGATAGCTCAGTGTTCATATTTTGATAAGCTTCATTTGAAAATCACTTCCATGCCATTTGTTTCCATGTTGGGGTGTTGTAGCATATTTCCATGATGCTTGCAAGATGCCTAGTTGCTGTTTTGGACAGATTGATGTTATATCTTGTTTCACGTGTATGTGTTGCACCGTTGGTCCATTTGGAGTGTGCTATATATGAAACTTGCTTAGTTTTGCATGAGGTTACATATTACCTTGTTGCATTCATGTTTTGAGTGTGTTTGCTTGATATTTGTATGCATTTTGAATCAATGCCATGTTTAACTTGTTTTGCTCATATCTTTTAGGCCGTAGCTCCGAACTAAATGAACCTTATGTTTATAACTTGACTAGAATTTCGTGTAGTTCATCTTGGTGCATCTTAACTTGCTGTTCAACAACTTAAACATAAGGTTTATTCAGATCTGCACCAATTTTGAAATTTGCATACTAGGACTTACCGGAATTGTTATATGTTGTTTCCGGCCTCATTTGAACTTGCTTTGATGTGTTGCTATTGTATGCATCATCTCTTGCCATGAGTAACTTCATGTATGCTTTGTCATGCATCATAGTTGGTTGAGCATCATGCCATGTCTATGTGTTGTGTGTTTACCTTGTTGTTTGCTTCTTTTCGGTTGTGCTCCTTCTCGATAGTTCATGTTTTGTTGCGATTGTGAGGATTCGTTCGTCTACGCTTGGTTCGTCTTCATGGATTCATCTTCTTCATGGACTCTTTCTTCTTCCTAGCGGGATTTCAGACAAGATGACCGTCTCCTTGGATCTCACTACTATCATTGCTATGCTAGTTGCTTGGCTATGTTACCGCTTTGCTCAGCCCCTCTTATAGCATTGTTAGTTGCAGGTGAAGTTGAAGATTGCTCCATGATGGACAGGATTATGTTGGGATATCACAATATCTCTTATTTAATCAATGTACCTATAGACTTGGTAAAGGGTGGAAGGCTCGGCCTTATGCCTGGTGTTTTGTTCCACTCTTGCCGCCCTAGTTTCCGTCATACCGGTGTTATGTTCCTTGATTTTGCGTTCCTTATGCGGTTGGGTGATTTATGGGACCCCCTTGACAGTTCCCTTTGAATAAAACTCCTCCAGCAAGGCCCAACCTTGGTATTACCATTTGCCTACCTAAGCCTTTTTCCCTTGGGTTTCCAGAGCCCGAGGGTCATCTTTATTTAACCCCCCGAGCCAGTGCTCCTTCGAGTGTTGGTCCGAAACGAGCAACCTGCGGGGCCACCTCGGGGAAACTTGAGGGCTGGTTTTACTCGTAGCTTGACTTATTCGGTGTGCCCTGAGAACGAGATACGTGCGACTCATATCGGGATTTGTCGGCACATTAGGCGGCTTTCCTAGTCTTGTTTTACCATTGTCGAAATGTCTTGTAACCGGGATTCTGAGACTGATCGGGTCTTCCTAGGAGAAGGAATATCCTTCATTGACCGCGAGAGCTTGTGATGGGCTAAGTTGGGACACCCCTGCAGGGTATAAACTTTCGAGAGCCATGCCCGTAGTTATGTGCCAGATGGGAATTTGTTAATGTCCGGTTGTAGATAACTTGACACTTGACTTAATTAAAACGCATCAACTGCGTGTGTAGCCGTGATGGTCTCTTTTCGGCGGAGTCCGGGAAGTGAATACGGTTTTTGGGTTATTTTGACGTAAGTAGTTTCAGGATCACTTCTTGATCATTGCTAGCTTCACGACCGTTCCGTTGCTTCTCTTCTCGCTCTTGTTTGCGTATGTTAGCCACCATATATGCTTAGACGATGATGCAACCTCACCACTTATCCATTCCTTTACCCATTAAGCTTTGCTAGTCTTGATACCAATCGTAATGGGATTGTTGAGTCCTCGTGGCTCATAGATTACTACAACAACAGTTGCAGGTGCATGTATTGCGATGATCATGACGCGAGAGCGATGTTTACTTGTTTTGGGGTTCTTCTTCTGCTTCTTCTTCGATCAGGGGGTAGGTTTCAGGTCGGCAGCCTGGGCTAGCAGGGTGGATGTCATTTGAGTTTCTGTTTGTGTTTCATCCATAGTTGGATGATGCTCTTGTGTATGATGTTGTTGTATTCATGTGGCATTGTATGCCTCTTGTATGTATCCCCAACTATTATGTAATGGTACAATGTAATGATATCCACCTTGCAAAAGCGTCTCCAATATGCGCTTCTATCCTTGGTGGGACCTTCGAGTTCCTTTAGGATAGGTTCGCATATTGGGCGTGACAAGTTGGTATTAGAGCCTCGACCAACCATAGGAGCCCCCCCTTGATTGATCGTAGTTGGCCGTTGTCGAGTCTAGAAGAAAATTGTTTTTTTGGAGTCTAGTTATATCGGAGAGTAGGAATTCTTTTTACTCCTCAGCCCCTTCGTCGCTCTGGTGAGCAATCTTGATGTAGGTGTTTTGAGTTACTCCTCTTCCCCTTCAAAATTTTCTTTAGTTTCACGTAGTTAGTTTTCCGGTCGTTGGTTCTCAGCTCTTTTCATCCAGTGCATTTCTCATCAAGTTGACTCGAGCCTCTTCATCTTTGCCAAGTTCAATCCTTAGTTGTTTTCTTTTCCCACCCGCCCACCCTTTTCTTCTCGGAGCCGGAGTCCGTAATCAAGTATCCATCGTACTCGTGCGAAGTCTTTTTTTCTTTCCTCAATTATTTCAACCGGTGCTTTCTCTTCAAGTTATTCATCGGTTCTCCCTTCCATGTGCCTTTGTTTTTCCCGCCCTCACTCCCCTTTTTCTTCCCGGAGCCTGAGTCTCTTTCGAGCATCAATTTTCATTCGTACGGAGCCTCTTCAGTCTTCCCCCAATCATTTCAACAGGTGAATTCTCGTCTCGGTGGACATTCTTCACTTTTTTTTCTTCTCCGGTGGATTCAATTCTAATTTTCGTAGTGATTATATTCTTTCCCTCGGCTCAATTGTTTCCTCTTGCTCGTTCTCCTCTTGTCAGTTTATCCTTCCTGTTGGGGATATAGTTACTAGGTATGACCCGCCAGTAGGAGCCAGGTTATACCTACAAGCATTCTTGAAGACTGAAGCTCAAGCTTGAAGGTGGTGGTTTAGTAAAGGCCCAAAGGCCCAGAGGTGACTTAAGGCCCGTAGTGTTAAACCGCCTTATTCATGTAACTTGTACTGTAAGGCAAGAAATATTAAGAGACCGAGCCGGATAAGTTTATAAGCGGACCGGGACTCTGTAGAGCCGCTGGGCGTCAACCTCAGTATATAAAGGGACGACCTGGCGGTGGTTCAGGGTACGAAACAACAACTCGAGAGCTAGGTCAAGCGATTCTGCTTCCTGGTTATCGAGACATACATAATCCCAATCACAACTAGACATAGGCTTTTACCTTCATCGTAAGGGGCCGAACTAGTATAAACCTCTCGTGTCTCTTGTCCTGATTAACACCTTCAAGCTTCCTAGTTGTGATGGCTCCATGACTAAGTCCTTTCACTAGGACATCTGACATGACAATTTCACAATAGTTGGCGCCCACCGTGGGGCCAGCGCACGATGGATTTGAGTTCTTGAAGGGCAGCTTCAAAGGGCTCAAGGGATACGCGGTGGGCCGGATGACCAAAAGTCGTCGTGGCAAGCTCTACATCAACGACGCAGGCTGGGGCCCTGAGGCCGGCTCAATTGAGTACGGGTACCGAGTCCCCTTCGGCGGAATCCACGTCTTCATCGGCAAGATCGGCGAGCCGGGCCCTGAGCCGGATATCTGCACCGACCTCGTCGAGACAGCTCAGCGTGCGAGACCCGCCCGGGCTCCGCCGGCTGTGAAGCGTGCCTTCATGGGATACATCCACGGAGGACTCTCTGAAGGATCTGCCTCTGATGGTGAGGTGGCCATCTACTCTGACGGTGAGTCGTCCACAGGTGAGACAGACTCATTGTACCAACTGCAGGATGGCGGGCTTGGCGGCTGTTCCGATGGCAGCAGTATTCCAGATTGTCTTGAGCCGCCGAGCAGGGTCGAGATCTTCATGGCCGGCACCCAACCCATCCAAGACTCTGCAACTGCAACAGCCGTAACTTCCGGGTCAACGACAACCAGGGCAGGAGGCCCTGTGCGTTCACCGACCAAGGTGTTAATGGATCTCACCGACAAGCTGACCACCTTGTTAACCACCGTAGTCAGCCCGGCGGATCAGGCCAATCATGATGTGGAGGTGGCACAGTTAAAGTTGGATATGGCGCAAGCTAAGGAAGACCTGGCAGCAGAAGATATTAGGATAAGTGCAGAGCGGGCAGCTCTGGACGTTCAGGCTTAGCAGATCCAGGCGCACGCTTTCCGGCTTACACAAGACTAGAATGCGGCTAATGAGGTCATGAGGAGAAGGTATCAAAAGACCTAGTCTCGACTTCCCCCGGTTTATGACCCTCGGAACCTCTTTAACACGCCAGGAGCAGGGCCCAGTAACCCGCCGTGGCTTAGCCCGCAGACAGGCAACCCACCATGGCTCCCTCCGCGCACAGGAAAAGACCATATTGCGGCACCCGGGGACGGAGCACCGTTTCAGTCACGAGTGATGGGACCTCCCCGTGTGAACATGTCGCCACCTCAGTACATACCAACACCCCCGGGTCATTACTCCAACCCATTGGAAAACATGATAGCAGCGACAACCCGATTGGCGGCTCTCCCAATTGATGGCGACTCTCTGACTGCAGTTGAGACCCGCCGGGTCAGGGAGCTTCTTCAGACGGCCTTAGTACAGCAGGAGGCGTACTCATACACCCGAGACAGGATCCACTCCACCCCTCGTCCGAGCCGAAGCCCGAGTTATAGCAGGCACATGGATTCGGCGGCTGTATCAAGCAATGTTAGACGTCGTGACCAGCCAGGTGGCGGTAACCCGCCACGTCATGAGGCCATTATCTTGGTAGAGCAAGAGAGACTACGACAAGAGGCTGAATGGGTGGCTGAGCAAGCGGCTGAGTTGACGGCTTGTCAGCCATATCCGGTTTATCCGGCGACTTCTGTTGAGGCAGGTATAGCCACCCGGATCGGAGGAGTCCCGTGTCTAGTGCCGGCTCTACGTAACGAGCCGTTGCCCAAAGATTTTAAAGGGCCAAGGAAGGTGCCGAATTACACAGCCGACTTACAGCCTCGGGCATGGATTGAGAGCTACGAGATGGCTATGGAACTGTTGGAGGTGAGTGACGTAGCAATGGCTAAGTACTTCATCATGATGTTGGATGGAACCACCCGCACCTGGTTGAAAGGCCTGCCACCTAATTCAATCAGTTCATGGGCGGAGTTAAAGGCCCGGTTCATCCTGAACTTCAAAGACACGTGCAAGCAACCCATGCCGATCATGGATCTGACGAATTGTAAGCAGGAAGAGGGTGAGTCTACAACCCATTGGGTACGCCGGGTTAAGGCCATAATACATTCATCTGATAAGATGGATGCCGGCTCCGCCGTCTTAATGTTGGAGAAGAATTGCCGTTTCTTACCTTTGAAACAAAAGCTGGGGCGGATCAAGCGGGAATGCAATGATACGGGCACGCTGATGGCGGCTCTGGTCAAGTATGCCGATTCTGATAGTACCAAGGATCCCGAGTCTAATGATGATAAGGCAGGGAAGGGAAAGAGGAATGGCAACGGCAAGGGCTCTGAGCACAACCCAGCAAATCAAGGAGGTAACAAACGTAAGGCTGACGGAAGCTTGGATTTTGTGGCTAACACTAATGCACAGGGGCATAACCAGCGGCACAAGGGAAGGCCACCTCCTCGGTCCGGCGGGTCAGGACCCACACTTGAGCAGTTGTTGAATGAACCTTGTCTGAGACACGGTACTAAGGAGAAGCCGGCTACACATTTGTTGAAGGACTGCACAATTATGAAGGTGTTCAAGAATTCCAACATGTTTGACGGTAACAATGGCCCGGGCGGCTCAGGTGGTGGCGGCTTTCATGGCCCGGGCGGCGGGTCAAATCCCAATTTTCAAAATTCCTAGGGAAACCAGGGTGGATATAACCAACAGGCTGGCCAGGGCAGTCAACAACAGCAGCAAGGTGGATACCAGAGCAATCCAAAGCAGCTGGACAGTGGGCAATATCATGTGTTTACCACTAGTTTATGTAAACGGGACCAGAAGCTTCATAAGAGGGCCGTGAATGCGGTTGAGCCGATAATTCCTCGTTATTTGAGGTGGTCTGAGCAGCCTATCATATGGAGTAGAGAGGATCACCCTCCCCGGGTTGACAATCCGGGTCACTTAGCCCTGGTCCTGGCCCCTCAGGTGGGTGGATACAAGTTCACCAAGGTGCTGATGGATGGAGGCAGCAGCATCAACATCCTTTATTACGAGACCTTCCATCGCATGGGGCTGACTGATAAGAGCCTAAAGAAGTCCAACACCGTCGGCAAGATAGAGTTGGAGGTAGCATTTGGGGATGAATATGATTCCAGAGCCGAGAAATTAACATTTGAAGTAGTTCAGATCAAGAGCCCATATCATGCACTATTTGGGCGGCCAGCTTATGCCAAGTTCATGGCACGGCCGTGTTATGTTTACTTGCAGCTCAAAATGCCGGGTTATAAGGGAACCATTACGGTGCACGGGAGCCGCAAGGTGGCTCCGGAATGTGAAGAAGGTGACGCGGCTTATGCTGAGTTCGTCTGTGCGACCGAAGAGTTAATTCTACAAGGACAATGTTGACCCGGCGGATATGACATCCTTAAAGAAGCCAACTACAGAGCATGAGCCGATCATGAAATATCAGTCGGCAGAGGAGACTAAGATTGTCGATTTTGTCCCAGGCGATTCATCCAAGCAGTTCAATGTCAGTGCTAATTTGGATCCCAAATAGGAAGGCGCGCTCATCGATTTCATCGGTGAGAATCGGGACATTTTTGCATGGAAGCCCTCTGACATGCCGGGTGTACCAAGAGAACTTGCTGATCACACTCTTAATATCGATCCAAAGTTTAAGCCGGTGAAGCAATTTCTTCGGCGGTTTAATGAGGAGAGAAGGAAAGCTATTGGTGAGGAAGTGGCCCGGCTCTTGGCGTCTGGGTTTATCATTGAGGTGTTTCATCCAGAGTGGCTGGCTAACCCGGTGCTTGTTCTTAAGAAAAACGGCACTTGGCGTATGTGTGTGGATTACACGGACTTAAACAAAGCTTGTCCTGCTGATCCTTTTGCTCTCCCTCGTATTGATCAGATCATCGATGCTACGGCGGGCTGTGAGCATTTCAGCTTTCTGGATGCTTACTCTGGTTATCATCAGATAAAGATGGTTGTTAAGGACCAGGAGAAGATGGCGTTCATTACTCCGTTTGGAGCCTTCTGCTATGTTTCAATGCCTTTTGGGCTCAAGAGTGCCCAAGCGACTTACTAGCGATGCGTACACAATTGTCTTCATGATCAGATTGGACGCAATGTTCATGCTTATGTGGATGATATAGTGGTTAAATCCAGAGAGAAAGAGACCTTGATAAATGATCTCAAGGAAACCTTTGATAATCTTCGGGTTTAAAAGATGATGCTTAACCCGGCTAAGTGTGTTTTTGGTGTGCCTGCAGGAAAGCTTTTGGGTTTTCTGGTTTCTAACAAAGACATCGAAGCTAACCCGGAGAAGATCAAAGCCATCACCTCCCTGGCCAAGCCGGCATGCATTAATGATGTCCAGCATTTAGCGGGTCGTATCGCCGCTTTAAGCCGGTTCATAAGCCAGTTAGGGGAGAAGGCTATGCCGCTGTATTAAATGATGAAGAAGACGAATAGCTTTACTTGGAGTGACGCTGCCAATACTGCCTTTGAAGATCTGAAGAGACTGTTGGTTGAGCCGCCTGTTCTTGCTGCTCCCATTGACAAGGAACCCTTGTTACTGTATGTGGCTGCTAACACACGTGCTGTCAGTGTAGCTATTGTGGTGGAACGCAAGGAGGCTGGCAAGGAGCACCTGGTTCAGTGGCCGGTTTACTATATCAGTGAAGTACTGATTGAGTCCAAGCAGCGATATCCGCACTGGCAGAATCTTGTCTATGGGGTGTTCATGGCCAGCCGGAAGCTTAAGCAATACTTCTTGGGCCATCCCATCACTGTGGTTAGTTCTGCCCCCTTGGGGGATATTATTCAGAATAGAGAGGCCACAGGGTGAGTCGCCAAATGGGCCATTGAGCTTGGGCCTCATGGTTTAAAATATGTGCCACGCATAGCTATTAAATCTCAAGCGCTGGTGGATTTCATCAATGATTGGACAGAATTGTAGATGCCCGAGGAAAAGCCGGGCAATACCTATTGGACAATTCATTTTGATGGGTCTAGGCAATTGGAAGGCTCAGGGGCTGTAGTTATTTTGGCTTCCCCTCGGGGTGATAATTTTTGTTATGTACTCCGGTTGATGTTTCCTTGTACTAACAATGCAGATGAGTATGAAGCCTTGCTCCATAGTCTCTGGATGGCTAAAGAGATGAATTTAAGCCGGGTAAGGTGCTTCGGCGACTCAGATCTAGTGGCTCAGCAAGTATCAGGCAAGTGGGATTCAAAGGATCCTCTCATGGCGGCTTATGGCCAGGAGGTTGATGCAATTGCAGGACACTTCAAAGGTTATCAGGTGGAGCACATTGACCGTAGAAAGAACGAGGCGGCTGACGCTTTAAGCCGGCTGGGGTCTCAGCGTAAGCCGGTGCCGCCTAATACTTTCTTGGATGTTTTGCATAACCCTTCTGTCAGGCTACCAACAGAGGAAGATTTGGCTGTTCCTGACCCTGAAGCGCAGTTGGTGGCGGCTCTTCATATTATCCCAGATTGGACGGTGTCATATCTGGCTTATATGACCCTGGGCGAACTGCCTGAAGATGAAACCTTGGCCAGGCAGATAACCCGGCGGTCCAAGTCGCCACGGGGCGTATCTCTTTGACACAGGCAAGAAAATCTGCGTCCTCAAACGGCGTGCCGTCTTCCTTCAGACATGGGTAACCAATGGCGATATCCTTCGGGTATAATTCAGGTAGCCAGGCCTTAGCCCGGCTTAGAGCATTTATTGCTCTGGCTGTTGCAGCTGACCGTCTCAATTCATTGATCCGTTGCGGAAGGACTGGAAGATTACTCAAGACCCGGGACAGAAGGGTTGGAATCTCATTGGATAAAGCCACCTAAGCAAGTGTACGTTGTGACCTGGTGTACAATTGTTCCACCAAGGTATACACAGCTTTCAGCTTCGTCAGCATGTTGTGGTTCAAATTTGCGCTTCTAGGGCCTGTACAAAGCATATTCAGAAAAGTAAATTTCCGGCACATACTCTATTGCATGGCTTAAGATATGAACACAACGGCAAGGCGACTTACCGAAGATGGCTGCGACTATTTGTGAAATATGGCGCTTTAACCCGGACAATTCTCCAGTGACTTCTTCAAGAGCCGCTTTTGTTTCTTCGGCCCGGCTTATCAATGCGGTCTTTTCATCCGCCCAGGCTTTCTTTTCAGTCTCAAAATCTTCCTTTAGTTTCTCCTGTTCAGAAACACTAAATTCTACTGTTGGCCTTCTCAAGTTCTGACTCTTGGAATTCAAGGCGGCTCTTCAGATTGGTCACCTCAGATTCGAGTTGACTTGTGGTAGCCTGTGCAAGTATAAAATCAAGTAAGTTGTTTATGCAGTATCCAAAGTCCCAAGCACTTTGCCAACAATAATACTTGGCACTTGGGGGCTAATGTCTTCCAGAGTTTTTTATGATGGTTCATTATATGGTGCTTCATATGAGTAAGTCCCAAGCGTTTTGCAAGCAATAACACTTGGCACTTGGGGGCTAATGCATATTGTTGTTTAAAGACCCATAAGAATTTCTCTATAAAGAGCCGGCTCAACCATACTGGTTAAGCCGCCCCTTGGGGACTACGTGGTAAGCCAGAAGTTTATTCTTTCGTTATGTTGTCAAATTTGTTTCTAAGTCTACAACATAAGTATCTTAAGCAACAGACTTGGGGGCTAACATGCTAAAAGATAAGGAACAAGACAAAATGGGTTATACCTCGAATTTATGGTGCATCTGCGTCACCATGTCAATCTCAAGATTCCGGCTGTTGTGCACTTGGCTCATATAGCTAGAGAAGACATCTCCAATACTCATATGAGTATAATTGGTGACATCCATCTTGACTCGGCGCTGGTCCAGAAGTCCTTCCTTGGCGGGGCATTTGGCCAGCACGGTTGGCCTTCCCGGGTCAGCATGACCAGTTCTGGTGATCTCGACATCAGCGTTGGAAGGATCAGTTGTCCGGGTTGGACTTGGAGGTTTGGGATTTTCTGAATCAACAACGCCTTGGTCAGAGGGCAGGTCACTAGGAGGTGACACATCTTGTGCTGGTTCAAGTGGCGGCTCATGAGTGCTTAACTCCGGCACGGTTGTTTAAAGAGACGGCTCATCAGTGGTGACTCTTTCTTCAGCTGGTTTATTCTTTCTAACCCTCTTGCTGGGTTTAGCTTGACCACTGCATTCAAATAAAAAGATTAATATAGAAGTAAGAAGATTACAATAAGTGCAAAAGTGAGTGGCTTATTATACCCTGGTACAGTCTTGAAAGTCGGCAGATTGGACTGCAATGACTTGCCGGAGGGAGGGGAAGTATCCTGATAATCCGAGTCAGAGGAATTGAGTGGTTGACGAAAGAGACCCACCAAGGGGTAAAACTTAGTTAAAATAGAGGTAACCTCGTTTCGGTGTTTCCTTGGAGTATTTGGTAAGCCGGAGGAGAGCTGCGCGTCCTTGCTGGTCTGGGTCTACCTCCGTCTCTCATGAATTTGCTGCTTCAAAAGAAACTGAGGATCGTGATGAGCTAGAGGATGAGAAAATCTTACTTTCTGGGTCACTCTGCAGATTTTCTGTCTTGGCAAAGGCTCGGAGTCGGAGGAAAGGATAGTTACCTCGTCAGCCTTGCTACGGCTTGTCCCAGTGTCCTCCTGCTGATGATCAGTGTCAAGAATATGATTAAAGAATAAGCCAAGGGAGTCAAGGGCTACCTCTGACTCAGAAGAGTCTGACAGCCGAAGCAAGTCGGAAGCAGTAGCTTTCTTGCCCTTCCTTTGGGAAGCTTCTTTCCTAGAGGCTCTCTTTTCTTTCATAGCTTTCTTAGCCGCTTCATGATCATATTTAACTTTCCAAAATTTATCACCGACCTGCAAGGATTAAGTATATTGTGAGTATGGGTGAAGCATTAAGAAAATAAGATAAACATTTACAGATGTTTACCTTTGGAGCCGGGTTATCTTTGAAGAACGGGGCTAGACCCACTCTGCCACAATCCGCCAAACTCTCGTTGAGAAGAGATTTGGTCATGTCATCAATAACATGAGCAGGTAAGTCGTCACAGCTATGGCGCAGGGGGTCATTCTTGGCGCCGGTATATTCACACATTAAAATGGTACGATGGCTCAATTGGATAACTCACCAAGCAAGCCAGACTCGAACCAGATCAATGCCCGTTAGCCCGTTCCCCAACAGAGCTTTGATCTTGGCCATAGTAGGAGAGAGGGATCTGCGTTCTGCGGATGTAATCTTGTCGGGAAAATGATGATTGGTGTCAAGAAGAAGGGCGCGAAAGCCGGGCAGAGGATTCTCGTTAGCTGGGGAGGTGTCCTTGCAATAGAACCACATCATGTTCCAATCCTTTTGATGGCTTGGCGGGTTGGCATAGGGGAAAAGTGCATCCCTGCGGCGCTGAATGGAAATCCCACCAAGTTCCAAGCTCTGACCACTGGCACACTCTGTCTGGCGGTTCAAGTAGAACAGCTCTCTGAAAAGCAGTAAGTTTGGTTTTTCACCAAGATAAACTTCGCTGAACACTTGGAAGTTGCAGATGTTAGACACGGAATTGGGTCCAATGTCTTGTGGGCGAAGGTCAAAAAACTTCAGTACATCTCTGAAAAAATTTGAACCGGGAGGAGTAAAGCCCTGGTTCATATGATCGGTAAAGACAACCACCTCTCCGTCTTTGGGTTGAGGGATTTCTTCATCGGGTGAGGAGCACGGTAAGGCATGACTTCTTTCTTTGGCAGATAGCCGGTTTTCACGAAGTCATCTAAAGTGCTGTAAGTGACAATGGATTTCACCCAGTTGCAAGTGGCAGGTGCCTTGGGCGCCATTATGTTTGAAAGCCTAAATACAAGGTAAACAAGGCTGGTTCAAATTTAAGCCGGACAGAAAAAAAATATTGGTGGAATGAAGTATGGCGACTTATGAAGGGGCCTAATGGTATAAGGATAGTTACATCCGGGTTACGTAAGCCGCCATAAGTGTTTTAAAGCCATTAGTGTTATTTCAACTAACAGGGGAAGTTCAGATTATTACTTTTTTAAACCGGCAGTCAGAGCCGCCATGACTAGCAAGCCTGAAAAGTTACGGATTTTTTCTAAGTATAGGACAAACAAGTTTCACAGTTTGCAGTAATTATTCTGGATCAAACAAAGGTTCAGAAAAGAATAATTACTAGACCTAAAAACAGAGCGTAAAGAAGTTCATGGGCTGTGATGAGGTTTTCTTACCAGCAAAGGAGGATTACTGTTAATCAAAATGGATGCGGAATACGAACCGCATCAGATTTATGGGGTCTTTTGGATCTGCGGAGGAGCAGCGCTGTCGTTCTCTGGTCAAGATCAGGTCGATGCAGCGGCCAAGCTCGATGAGGACGAAGGGCGCAGTGGCGACGACGGCGGAGCTCCAATGGCAGATGGGGACGAGAGGAAGAAGATGTGAAACAGAGAATGAGAAGAGACCTAGTCGGGTCTATTTATAAGGAAAAACCTGTTAAGTGGGCGCGAAAAACGAGGAGGCCGAAAAACATAGTTATCCAACTACAAAGGCGCCTCGATTTTTGGATGACATTAAGAAATATATCCGTTGAGATGTATTGGAAAAAACATACATTTATGATAGGTGACGTCATGGCGGGTTACTACAAATTCGAAGGATGATGTCATGGCGGGTTACATGAACCTTCTTAAGTAAGAAGTAGAGAACTTTTTCTTAAGTGTTGAAGACTGACATGAACTAGTTCAAAATCAGCCTAGGGCCTAATGTTGGGATATAATTACTAGGGATGACCCTCCAGAAGGAGCCGGGTTATACCTACAAGCATTCTTGAAGACTGAAGCTCAAGCTTGAAGATGGCAGTTTAGTAAAGGCCCAAAGGCCCAGAGGTGACTTAAGGCCCGTAGTGTTAAACCGCCTTATTCATGTAACTTGTACTGTAAGGCAAGAAATATTAAGAGACCGAGCCGGATAAGTTTATAAGACGGCCAGGACTCTGTAGAGACGCTGTGCGTCAACCTCTATATATAAAGGGATGACCAGGCAGCGGTTCAGGGTACGAAACAACAACTCGAGAGCTAGGTCAAGCGATTCTGCTTCCTGGTTATTGAGACATACATAATCCCAATCACAACTAGACGTAGGCTTTTACCTTCATCATAAGGGGCCGAACTAGTATAAACCTCTCGTGTCTCTTGTCCTAATTAACCCCTTCAAGCTTCCTAGTTGCGATGGCTCCACGACTAAGTCCTTTCACTAGGACATCTGACGTGACAATTCCACGACACTTCCGGAGTGCTCGAGACATCTCAGGAGATTCGTCTGTGTTTGAGTTAATTCGAGGTTATCACCTTATTCAAATATTTCAATTGTTCCGGTGCTACATCTATCTCTTCAACAATCCTTTTCAACGGTGTTTTCTTTTAGTGGGCCCTAACCCATAGGTCTTTTCCCAGGATCTTACCTGACTCTTCTAATTCTCCCAGAGTTATTCTTAAATTCTTTTCAAGTGTGACGTAAGAATGGATCCCATCAGTAACATGCCTTCTCCAAGATCGCTTTCAAATTCTTTTCATTGTTGGATCAACCTTTTTGGTTTTCATTCTCTCGGAGTAGCTCAACAAATTTTGGTGGTGTTTCCCGTCGTCATTTGAAGACCGAAGAAGAGTTTTCCTCTAAATCTTGCCAGTTCTCTCGAAGATTCGGGTTCTAGCTTCATATTATCCTCGCGAATTATTCCATTTGTTAGATATTCTTTTCTTACCCATCTGGGGTATTTCAGGAGTTGATTTCTGTTTCCTTTCACCGGAGGCTTCTATCTTTACCCCGGCGCATCTGTCAAGTATTCTTTAATCAGCTTGTTATCTCTTCGTTCTTTTGCATCTAAATCCCCTCAAGCATATTTGTTCTCTAATTCTTCCCGGTGATTCGTTCTCTTCCATCAATCATTTTTTGAATTCTTACGGCGGTTCCTTCATATTATTTTCCTTTGTTATCATATCAAATCATTCGTTCTTTCCTAATCCTACCGATGGTTCATCAAGACTTTCTCAAGTTTTGTGCTATACCCCCCTTAATCCTTTTCAACAAGAATAAGTAGTATGCAAAATTCGTTTATCATCAATTAAATTTGATGAAGGATAAGCATACAATAAATCTTATTCTTATTTCATCCAAGTGAGTAATCCCTTCCTTCGGAGTTTGTTCTTGATGAATAAATTCTAGTTCCAAGTGTTTCATCTATTCTTTTCCGGAGTTTGAATTTTTCCTCAGCCATTTCGTCGAAACCCCCATCTAAATCACCGCAAGGCTCATCTTATTCTTTCATCCTTCATTCTATCTCATCATCCTGTTGTCACCGGAGTTCTTCATGGTGGTTCTTCATGATTTAATTCATTCTTCAAGAGTTCATCAAGATTCTTGTTGGAGGAGTTCAAGTATCTTTTCTTCTCGCGTCTCAAAGTGCAAATAATTCTCCGTTTTCTCCTGAAGTGGAGTTTTGCATTTCTTCGTTCTTCTCAGCTATGCAGACATTGGTTGTGGTATAATTCACCTCAAGTTTTGAGTTGTTTTTGATAAGTCCACAACAAGCTTATTCTTTCGTTGTTGATTTTCTCAACAACTCCATTCAATCCTTCCTTCTAAGTTCTTTTCATTCAATTCTTTCAATTCTTCCGGAGGCATTGCATTGGTCATCTCGTCAAGTGCCATCTCACTGGGTGAAGTTCATGTTCTAATCCTTCCATTTTCAGTCGGAGTGTTGCCGAAATTCTTTTATTCATTCCTTTTCTATCTTGTTCTAACCGGAGTGGTGTGAGAGTCTATCTTGTTTCCATGAGCATTTGATTCTTGTCATATTTGCCGTTCAACTTTTCTAACCGAGTGCTCTCGACTTTGTTCATCTTTTCTCATGCGTTCTTATTTCACCTCTTTCTCTTTCTCTTCCGTCTATTTCCTAAGATCTCGGGACGAGATCTCTTGTTAGTGGAGGAGAGTTGTAACGCCCCGGATCCGATGCGCCAGGTGTCTTCCAGCTATTCGTCGTTGTTGCCATGTCATTTGCTTGCGTGTTGCATTTTGCCATGTCATCATTTGCATGTTTTTCAAAACTTGCATCTGTTTGGGTTCCACCGGTTCTCTCCGTTGTCCGTTCTGAGCACAGACATACTCACACGCGCCCGTCGCACCTCTCAGACCTTTTTTCATGAGCGGGAGAAAAACGTTCTCGGAATGGACCGAGATTTGCCGAGTGGCCTTGGTATATCACCGGTAGACCGCCCGTCAAATTTCGTTCTATTTGGAGGTCGTTTGATGCCCCAACGATTAACCGAGCTAACCAAAAGCCCTTTCTCATTGCAGCCCAACACCTCTTCACACAGCCAACCCATCCCATCTAACTCCCCTTCACGCTCTCCGCCGTTCTATCACGACCGTGTGGGCGAAAACCGCTCCCCATTTGGACTCTCCTAGCTCCCTCTACCTATATAAAGGCCCTCCCCTTCCAAATTCACGGTGAAACCCTAGCCTTCCTCCTCCTAGCGCCGACGGACGCGTCCACCCCACGTCCGGACTTGTCCGCCCGTCCCTGCGCCGCCGCTCCTAGCCTCTCCCGGGCCGCCGCGTGGCAAGCATCGCCGCGCGCCGCCGCGGGCCGGCGAGGCCCGAGGCCGGCCCGCCCGAGCCACGCCGGGCCCGAGCACCCGAGCCCCGTGCCTGCGAGCCGCGCCGCCGCCCTGATCCCGCGCCTCCGCCCGCGCCCGCTGGATCTTTGCCGCCGTCATCCTCCACCGCCATCGGCGCGCCTTCGTCCCGCCGCCGCCCCGCTCGGGCCCGCGCACGTCGGCGCTGCCCCGCGCCCGACCCAGCGCCGCCCGGCTCCCTCCGCCCCGACGCCGGTCACCCCGCGCGACCGCCTCCAGCGCGACCGTGCCTCCCATCGCCGGCGTCCCGTCGCCTCCTCCGCGCCCCAGCTCGACGGAGCCCCTTCTCCGACCAGATCCGGCCCGGATCCGACATCCCCGAGCTCCCCCGCGAACTCCGGCCGCCTTCCCCCTCAACTCTGGCGAGAACCCCGGCCATCCTCGAAGTACGTGCCACAGAACCCTAGATCCATTTTCGCGAGGTGATTTCTGCAGTCCCGAAAATCTTACATTCTGATGCACTGTTCCTCATGCCATAACTTCTTGTGTACTGCTCCGTTTAGTGCATATTATATATCAAAATGTTCATTGCAATATTCTCTTCATTTCATTCCATTGTGGCATGCTTGTTTGGGTTCATCTTGATGGCCTAATCATCGTTGCAAGAGTGCTATGTGATGTTAACCTGCTGAGACTGTTGTAACTTGATGATTTGTCATTTTTGTTACATTTTGTGTGTGCATCCTATAAGCATGATGTCTACATGTTTGTGAAGCATCTCCATGCCATATTTATAGTGGTGCAATCCATGTAATTTTGTGAGTCTTGTAGTGAGTGCATCAAGCTCGTGAAGTAGGGTACTTGTCGTTACTGTTTTGCTAGGCTGAAACTGCTATATCATGTTGCTATGTTTGATTGACGCTACCATCCATTATATGCATAATCTGGAGATGTTCACTAAGGATGTTTTTGTTATACATGTTATGCTCTATCCATCCATGCCCTTGTTTGAATTTATAGTCTGCTGTCGCTTGTCGTTATCATGCTCCAAATTTGCTAAATAATGTTGCTGCCAGCCTGTTAACATTATGTTCAGTTTTACCATGTGCTTTGCTTGTGATCCAAGCACCCTATGACTATGCTATTTCCATATGTAGCTTCATAATTATGTCATCTTACTGTTGGTTGACTTAACATGCCATGAAATGCTATGTAGAGAGTGGTACAAGCTCACCAATATTCCTACTTATCATTGTTCCTGCCATGTACTGTTATTCTGAATCTATCATATCATTTGCCATGATTGCATGGATGCTACCATCTTTTCTGTTGATCTTTGGAATAAGTTCAGCAAGGAAGTGTTGTTAAGTGCTTTTAGTAATAGCATGAAATGCTTAAGTTTGCCATGATAGCTTGCTGTTACTTGTAGTTTGCTCGCTCTAAACTTTGCAACCTGATGTTATTTCTGTCATGTCCAGTGAATTTCTGCAGTCTGTGAAACTGTTATTATTTGCAATCTTGCCATGTCCTTTTGAGCATGTTATATTGGTTTATAGAGATAGCTCAGTGTTAATGTTTTGTTAAGCTTCATTTGAACATCACTTCCATGCCATTTGTTTCCATGTTGGGTGTCGAGGAAACTGATCCACGAACACCTATGGGACCGGCGGACCGAGCCCCTTTCGGTTCGGCGGGGGGCGGAGGTCGCACGAAGAGCGGATCGAGGCGAAGCACACGAGCAGTTTACCCAGCTTCGGAGCTCTCCGGAGAGATAAACTCCTACTGCTGCTTGTCTGATTGTATTGTGTTCTTTGGCTTCGAACTGAGCCCAATCCTGGAGCGAACCGAACCCCCTCTACGTTGCTCATGGGCCTCCTTTTATATGCTCAAGGGGTCACCGACAGGTGGCAACACAGAGAAGGGTAAAAGTGTAAAAAGAGAGATGGTTGGTACAGCTACCTGTACAGTGTATCCTACCTAACCCTGACGGCAGGGGACAAGGGCATTAAATGCCCGTCTGTGTCGTCCAAACAGTGTAAAAAAAGACTGTCAGGGGCGCCACCGCTCGCCACGATGGCAATCTTGTCAGCACCGCTTGCCACTATGCCCCGCTGGCTGCACAGCCTCTCGCCACGTGCTCCTGGAAAGGCCCCAGGGCAACACGTTGGTGGATGCGCTGGAGCGTGGGCACAGAGTGGCCGCTTGCCACGGCAAGCGCCTTGCCGCGGTCGTTGTCTTGTCGCGTCCGGAAGCTTGTCGCTCACCGAGCCTTGCCGGGACGCGTGGCGCGTCGCGACAAGTTCCTTGAGATGCCTTGGTTGGCCTTCCCGGCAAGCTCCTCTTGCCGGGGCCTTGTCTCCTTGGCTTGAATACTTTTTTCTTGATTGGCTCCAGGGGAACCACGGAGGACCTTGGCGATCACCCGGCAAGCCTTGCCGCGGGGCGCTGCAACTGCCCGTGCACAAGTTCGAGTATACTAGGGTACCCCTACTCTGGTACACCGATAGGAGCCCCCGGGCCTGGGCCACACACGGTGCCGAGCGCTGTTGGGCCAGGCCCAAAACAGGGCATGGGCACACGCGGCCTGGGTTATGCCGTATCTTACTCCGTATCCACCGCGCCCTCCCTAACGACACGCGTTGAATGCGGCGTCGTGGGAGAGATCATGGGTGGTTTCTTTATTCGGAAGGGCGAAACGTCCGCCCCCTCCCTCTTTATAAGCAGGGGAAACAGGGGCAGTTCGTCCCCCCTCGCTGGTTGCTACTACTTCATCTTCACAAACCTCCGCCGCTCCCCCCTTCTTCTCGAAGCCGAGAGAGAGCAGCGCTCCGCCCCCCATTGCCACTAGCATCACCAACACCGTCGACCTCCCCCACCACCTCCGCCATGGCTCCGAAAGCCGACAAGGGGAAGGGCGTGAAGTCGGCCGAGGCGCAGCGGCTCGTGGCGCTGCGGAAGGAGCGGGCGATCTTCTCCCCCCAGCTCGACACGAAGGAGCTGAGGGAGTACTACTACCTCTTCTGGTCGACGGAGACGCGAGCGCATCCGTGCACGAAGGTGCTCCCGGCCGCCGCATCGGAACTGGCTCCAAACGGGTACCCCTTCTTCGCGCTGTTCTTCTATTGCGGGCTCTGCCCGCCCTTCTCGGAATTCTTCTGCGACATAATGAACACCTACGGGCTCCGCCTCCTTGACTTCACCCCCAACGCCATTCTAACCATGGCGGTTTTCGCACATCTCTGCGAAAACTTTGTCGGAGTCCACCCCAACGTAGCCCTTTTCCGCCACTTCTTCATGCCTCGGGTCGAGAGAGGAGAGCCGCTTGCCGAAGGGATCGCCTGGATCTCGAGAGTCGGCAAGAAGGAGGCGTATCTGGAGGGTGAGCTCCGCAGCAAGTGGGAGGAGTGGAGAGCGGAGTGGTGCTGGATCGTCGAGGAGAACCCGTAGCCGTTCACTGCCCTGCGCCAAGCCCCCATAGTGCATGGTAATGATTGGAGCAACGTGGCCCCGGAAGACGAGAGGCTGAAGATCGCCATCACCAGGATCCTTCGCCTCAGGCTTGCCGGGCTCACCGTAGGCGCCGTTGGCGCAGATTTTCTTCGCTGCCGCATCGCCCCCCTGCAGGAGAGGGGGAGACCTGCTTGGGAGTTCTAGAACTCGGCGGATATCATGAGGTTGCGCCCGGGCCTCAACTTCAACTTCACCGTCCTGGAGCTGGATGCGATGCTCCTAGAGTTGTTCAAACGAGATCCCCAACATCCATTCACGCTGCCGAGGAGCGTCGTTCCGCTGTGCAACAATTTGTCGCTTGACCGGATCCGCGCGATGATGCCGTTGTGCGATTCGCACGGAATCGCCCCAACTTGGCAAGAACCTGCGGATGACATTGTGCAAGCGTTCTTCGACGACTTGGTAGAAGTGCCGGTCCGCGCCGATGAACAGAAGAGCCTCACCCGCGACACTACCGACGCGGAGCTGCAGCGCATCGCCACTAGGGCGGAAGAGGCTGCGGCAGCAGCTACCGCGGGCGCGTTCGGGTTCACTGTGGAGGAGGCAGAGGCAGCAGAGGCGGCAAGCCTTGCCGAGCCCGAGGAGTTTGCCGGCGAGGAAGAGCCTGCCGCGCCTGAAGCTGAGCCGAGTGAGCCCGGCGAGGAAGAGCTTGTCGGGCCCGAGCCTTCAGACAGCCTGCCGCAGGCGGAGCCCCCGGCCCCACCAAGAAGGCGTCTTCGCAGGGCCGCGGACGTAGCGGGGCGACAACGAGCCAACAGCCGCCGAGCCGTGCGACACGCTCTACCGCGGCAAGTACTGTTGCCGCGGAGCGCCTCACGCTGCTGCGGCAACTGGAGCGGGATCTTCCGGTCCACCGCTACCGCCCCTGCCAAGCGGGCAAGGGAACCTACTCCTCCGCCTCGCCGCACCGGAGGGGAGCCGGACTTCGACTCTCCGCGCTCAGCTCCGACGAGGAAGAAGAAGAGTAAGTTTCGTTGTTTCTTGTAAGTTCTTCAATTCTTGCTGTTTTTGTCTTGTATCTGACTTGCTTCAATCTGAACCTATTCCTTTTCAGGACGCTGGCCCAGAGAGCGGCGAAGAGAGCCAAGGCCCCGGTGATTGTCATCGAGGATGATCCCACCGTGTCAGCAGGGGGTGTGTCTGGGACCACCTTGACGGACCCGGCAACTACTCCCCAAAGCAGCCCCGCCCCCAGCGTAAGTTCATAGTTTACTTCCTGCTGTCAGGCGCGCATGGAGTGCTTTTTCCTTTGCTGATATCTTGACTGTTGGATTTGTGTAGGAGCAGAGCAGCTTCACCAGGAGGGCCCGGAAGCCGCTCCCGAAGCGCCATCTGCTTCAACTACGCTACCAAGGGAGGATCCCCCGGCAAGGGAGCGTTCTCCGGCAAGGGAGAATTCTCCGGCAAGGGGCAGTTCTCCGGCAAGGGACACCACCAGCGACCCTGCGGTGGTTGAGACCGCAACTGCAGATCTTGGTACAGGTAATCCACTTGTCTAAAAACTTCCCTTGGGTTCTTCTTCTTCTGATTTTCTCTTTACATATTTGCCTGACTTCTCTCCCTTTTCCGTCCGTCAGGTCCATCTGCTACGGAGCCGATGGAGACCGAGGACGCCGGCGAGGAGGGCGCGCGTGGCAGTGCCGACGACGCCATCGCCACCGAAGGAGAGGCCGGCGCTGATGAGCCCGCCGGCGCAGAGGCTGCCGAAGCTGTCGCCGGAGAAGCTGGCAAGGGATCCGGCAATCGCACTGACGGCCCTGAGGCCGCAGGAGCGCCAGGCGCTGCGCCGACCGCCGATCCCTCCGCCGCTGCTGCAGAGCCAGGCTCCGAAGAGCCCCAGCCCGGCGCCTACTTGAAGGCCAGCGACGGTATCTTCATCAAACTCCCCTAGGCATCGAGCTCCAGCGTGCCGGTCGAAGGAGAAACTTTCGATGAGGAGCTGCTCGCCTCCGCCGGGCTGTCGTTGGTCGATGCACCAAGCAGCAGCAGTGGCGAGCCTGAGGAGGAGCAGCTGCTACTGAAGCTGCTGTCACTCTACCGCGCACGACAAGCCAAGCTGGCTTCCCGGGAAGCGCTTGTCGCGAAGGCGGGAGTCGATATGGAGAAACGCGCGGAGGAGCTCCGGGGCCTCAATCAAGAAGCTCTCCGGTCCATGGCACAGGAGCGGGAGCGACTCGCCAAGGAGCGTACATCCTTCTTTCTCGAGAAGGCCGAAGCTGAGGAGGAACAAAGGCTTGCTGCCGAGAAGCAGTCCGCGCGAGAAGGCGAGTTGGTGCAGCGGAAGGCCAACCTTGACAGCTACGAGGAGGAGCTTGTCGCGTGCGAGGAAACACTTGGCGAGGCTCTCAAGGAAGCAAGGGATGCTGCCGCAACTGCAGAGGCCGCCAAGAAGGAGCTGGAGACGAGGGTGACGCAGTTGGAGGCCAACCTCGAGACGAGCGGCGAGGAGCTTGCTGTGCTCAAACGCGAGCGCGAGAAGGATGCTGCTGCTCATGGTGAGCTGCAGGGTCTTCTCGCTGAAAGGAGCAAGGAGCTCAGCGCCGCCAAGGATTCCAACGCAGATCTCGAGCTGAAGCTGGCCACGCTGACTCAGACGCTGGACGGCGCCAAGGAGCGAGAGGTGACTTTGTCGGAGAAGATCAAGGCCGACGAGGCGCTGCTGGCGAGCATTGCCGTCACCCAGAACGCATTCAGGGAGACTGTGGAGCACTGGACCGAGGGTCTGGTGAACATTGCCACAGTCATCAATGGGGAGCTGGCGCAGCTAGGGATGGAAGACCTTGGGTACTCTTCCGACAAGCATCTCCAACCCAGCGCCAAGCTCAGCCTATTCTTCAAGGACGTGGCGACGGCACTCCGGCGACTCCGGGAGAAGATCCCCAAGCAGCTGGCCGACGAGTCGCGCAAGATCTGCGCAGGAGCTCTCCAGAAGGTGCTGATAAATGTGGCCTTCCGCAATCCAGGCCTCAACCTCACCAACGTCCTCAAATCCTTGCCGCCGGATGCTGATCTGGAAGCGCTCAAGGCCCTTGTCGCACCCATTATGGACAAGGTGAGCAAGATCAAGAGGGTTGAGGGCGATCGCGTAGATTAGGCCGCCCGTTTCTTCTTTTTCCTTGTCGTTGCTAATCATGTTATGAGAACAATCTGTTAGAGCTGCGACAAGCTATCTTGTAATATAACTCTATTTCTGGTATCGACTGCTACGTTATTTCCTTTACTAGATTCCTTCCTTTGTATGTTTTTACCCTACGCTTTTAGGGAACTTGTCGGCGCAGGCACCCGAGCCGCGAGCGCTGAGTGCGGGACGTCAGCAGCCTGCTGGCGGTGCCGCTTCCGACAAGAAACCTTGTCGCGACTAGTTGCAGCACACTTAAGTTGTTGAGCGGACTCGAAACAAAGTAAGGGCACAACTAGCTACGAGTTGGTTCCTCCGCGCACAGGTTTTCCCTACAAAGCACGGTCGTTCGAGGAATATAACTTAAAAATTAAAACTAATTGCTCAAACTTTGGCAACTTAGCTTTTCTGTCGTTTGCTTCCCGGCAAGGTTTCCGTCAAGGCGAAACTTTCTTGAACGACGCCTGTTCCACATCATTATCTTCTCCTCCCCCCGGCAAACTTGTGCGCGAGGGAATCTTCCTTCCTTTGAGAAAAAGAAAGAAGAGAAAATAACGATATGGAGCCTTATGGCTCGTTATTGCTTACCGGGGATTGGTGCTGCACAAAGTGTCAGATAACACATGCAAGAAAAAGATATAATGCATGAAACTGACAAGATGTGCAGAGCACATGAGTTTTTACTTATGCACGGGATCTGCCCCGGCTTTGTACAAAGGATTACATGCAACATCGGCAAGACTTGTACAAAAGGTGGTTGCCGGAACAGGTTCCGGCAACCGCGCCCTACGGGTAAAACTTACGAAGATGCTCAATGTTCCAGGAGTTGCTCACCGGAATGCCATCTTCGGTCTCAAGGCGGACAGCGCCAGGCCTAGTGACTCGTTTCACCCGGTAAGGGCCTTCCCACTTTGGCGTCAACTTGTTGGAATTCTTGGCGGACTAACGCGCCGAAGAACAAGGTCGCCTTCCTCGAAGCTTCTGGCATTAACTTTGCGGCTATGGTAGCGGCGCAAAGCTTGCTGGTATCGAGCAGCTCGTACAGCAGCCTGAAGACGGTCCTCCTCAAGGAGCAGCGCGTCATCTTGTCGCAGCTGCTCTTGCTCAAGCTCATCATAAGCGAGCACTCGAGGCGACCCGTATACGAGTTCCGTGGGGAGAACTGCCTCTGCTCCATAGACTAGAGCGAAAGGTGTCTGGCCAGTGGCTCGATTTGGTGTCGTCCTGATCGACCAAAGAACCACCGGCAGCTCCTCGATCCAGTTCCGTTCCGCACTTGTGCAGCCTGTCGAAAGTTCTGGTCTTGAGCCCGCGCAGCACTTCAGCATTTGCCCTCTCTGCTTGACCGTTGCTTCTCGGATGAGCAACAGAAGCGAAGCAGACCTTGGCGCCAAGATCTTGGACGTACTGCATGAAGGTGCGGCTCGTGAACTGTGTGCCGTTGTCAGCGATGATCCTGTTAGGGATCCCGAAACGGCAAACAATCGACCTGAAGAACTTGACTGCTGACTGTGCTGTCACCTTCCTCACTGGTTGCACTTCCGGCCACTTTGTGAACTTGTCGATTGCAACGTACAAGTACTCAAAGCCCCCGACAGCTCGGGGAAAGGGGCCGAGGATATTGAGCCCCCATACCGAAAATGGCCAGGATAAAGGGATCGTCTGGAGAGCTTGAGCTGGCTGGTGTATTTGCTTGGAATGGAACTGGCATGCTTCACACTTAGTTACTTGTGCAGTTGCATCCTGGAGGGCTGTCGGCCAAAAGAAACCTTGCACGCTTTGCCGGCAAGTGCTCTTGCGCCAATGTGGTGACCACATATGCCTCCATGTATCTCTGCCAACAGCTTTTGTCCGTCTTCCCGGCAAATACACTTCAATTTCACACCGTTGAGTCTTCTTCTGTACAGTGTGTTGTCGACAAACTGGTACATACTTGACTGCCGGGCTACTTTTTCCGCTTCTTCTTGCTCTTCAGGAAGTTCTCCTGTCTGAAGGAAACGGACAATCTGCTGTGCCCATGCTGGAGCTTGTGTCTCGACAACAAGGACTAAAGGCACATCTGCTGCTGCGGGAACATCCGCTTCTACGGCGAGAACCTGTGGGCTCAGCCGGAGCTTGATGTTCCCCGACAAGCTTGCCGGAGCAAAACTTGTCGGGAGCGTCTGCTTCAACGGAACAAGCCATAAGGCTTGCCGGAGCAGACTGCTCCTGCAGCCTCTTGGTGTTGATCTTGGGGACCTTCTTGGCGGCGGCTTCGGGGAGCTCTGCTGGAAAATAGTCACCGGAAATCAACTTCCTCTTTTTGCTCTGTCTAGTTGATGGTGTTACGGATGGCTGAGTCAGCTTGAGCACAAAGATCCCTGGTTCCACAGGTAACTTCACTGCAGCGCACTTTGACAGGCCATCGGCAATGTCGTTCTGAGCTCTCGGAACATGTTCCATTTGTAGGCCGTCAAAGTGCTCTTCTAGCTTTCTCACTTCATCAACGTAGGCTTCCATCAACGGACTCTGATAGTTCTTGTTCACTTGGCGGATGACAAGCTGTGAGTCACCCCTGACAATGAGCTTCTTGATCCCAAGGTCTGCTGCGATCCTGAGACCAGCAAGCAAACCTTCATACTCTGCAGTATTGTTCGTTGCTTGCTCCTTAGGAAAGTGCATCTGGACTACGTACTTGAGGTGCTCTCCGGTGGGTGCGACAAGCAGCACGCCCGCACCGGCACCTTGCAGCGAGAAGGCACCATCAAAGTACATCAGCCACTCTTTGCTTGCTTCCTTAACGGGGATGCTCGTCTCTGGAGTTTCTTCATCTGGTGTTGGCGTCCATTCTGCTATGAATTCTGCCAATGCTCTGCTTTGGATAGTTGAGGTACTCTCAAACTTGAGGCCAAAGCTTGACAGTTCCAGTGCCCACTCGACAATCCTGCCTGTTGCTTCTGGATTTTGCAGTATCCTCTTCAGCGGAAAACGAGTGACGACTATGATCTCATGTGCTTGGAAGTAATGGCGCAGTTTTCTCGAGGCCATGAGGAGGCCGAAAAGCAATTTCTGCACACCAGAGTACCTTGACCTAGACCCCTGCAGAAGGGAACTGACAAACTAAACTGGGCGCTGCACCATTCTCTTCTGCATCTTCTCATGCTCCTGCGCAGATCCATCTTTGTCGGGACCAGAGCTTGTCGGCGAAGCCCCCTGCTTGTCGCTGGATGCATCTGCCGTGGTTGCTGGCTCATCATCCGCCTCCCTCTCCACCACTAACGCAGCACTAACCACTTGATTGGTTGCCGCTATATACAGCAGTAACTTCTCTTGTGGTTTAGGTGCGACAAGTGTTGGAGTGGAGGACAGGTATCTCTTCAAGTCCTGCAGCGCAGCCTCCACCTCCGGAGTCCATTTCATTGGACCTGCCTTTTTCAAGATTTTGAAAAATGGCAGGGCGTGCTCAGCAGACCTAGAGATAAACCTGCTAAGAGCAGCCACGCAACTGGCAAGCCTTCGTACATCCTTGACGCGCTTTGGTGCTTCAATCTGCTCAATGGCCTTGATCTTGTCGGGATTGGCTTCAATTCCCCGCTGAGACACAAAGAACCCGAGAAGCTTGCCGGACGGGACTCCAAACACGCACTTCTCGGGGTTAAGCTTGAGGTTGATCTTGCGCAGATTTGCAAATGTTTCGCCTAAATCTTGAATCAGGGTCGCCCTGTCCTTGCTCTTGACCACTATGTCATCCATGTAGGCTTCCACATTTCTGTGCATCCGAGGCTCAAAGGCGTGGTGGACTACCCTTGCAAATGTTGAACCAGCATTCATTAAACCGAAAGGCATCCGTACGAAACAGTACGTGCCACTCGGGGTGATGAATGCGGTCTTCTCCTCATCCTCTTCTGCCATGAAGATCTGATGGTATCCTGAGTATGCATCAAGAAATGAAAGCAAGTCACATCCCGCCGTGGAGTCAACAATCTGGTCAATGTGCGGCAAGGGAAATGGGTCTTTGGGACAAGCTTTATTGACATCGGTAAAGTCGATACAAAGCCTCCATTTCCCATTAGCCTTGCGCACGACAACAGGATTGGCCAACCACGTGGGATGGAGCACTCCTCTGACAAGGCCTGCTGCTTCCAATTTCTTGATTTCTTTCGCAATGAATTCTTGGCGCTCCACTGCCTGCTTCCTGACTTTCTGCTTGACGGGCCGCGCATGAGGATAGACGGCCAGGTGGTGCTCAATTACTTTCCTGGGAACATCGGGGATGTCAGACGGTTGCCATGCAAACACGTCGACATTCGCCCGCAGGAAAGCAACGAGCGCGCTTTCCTATTTAGGGTCGAGCGTGGCACTGATGGTGAAGGTACCACCAGTGCCGTCCTCCTTGGCGGACACCTTCTTGGTTTCTGGTGGAGCTGCCATCGCCTTCTTACACTTGCCAGTGGAGCTTGATGGTGCGTCCTCGATGGTAGCGCAACACTCCGAAGAGGTGCGCTTGCCGGAGTGGGCATCAGAACTCTTGCCGGACTTGGTCTTCTTCTTCGCCCCGGGAGCTTCAGCGGCAAGTGACTTGCGATCTATTGCGGCTGCTGCTTCCCGGTAGATCTTGTCGGCGCAGATAAGAGCATCTTTCTTGTCGCCAGGGACAGAGATGACACTTATCGGGCCTGGCATCTTCAGTATGTTGTATGCATAGTGAGAGGCTGCCATGAACTTGGCGAGTGCTGGACGGCCAAGTATCCCATTGTAAGGCAATGGGAAGTCAGCAACGTCAAAAGTGACCCTCTCAGTCCTGAAGTTCAACTCGCTGCCAAATGTTACCGGCAACGTGATCTTTCCCTTCGGCTTGCTCCTTCCCGGGTTGATTCCTTGGAACGTGCCGGTCTCTTCGAGCTCGCTGTTAGGGATCTGGAGTTTCTGGAGCACCGCGGAGGAGATCAGGTTCAAGCCGGCCCCGCCATCAACTAACATCTTAGTGACCTTGAGGTTGCGGATAGTTGGTGAAACCAACATCGGCAAGCACCCGACCGCAGTTATGCGATCAGGGTGGTCCTCAATATCAAAGATGATAGGCGTGCTGGACCATTTCAGAGGCTTGCGTGACTCGACGGGTGGTTCTACTGCATTGACTTCCCGTACCCATTGCTTGAGCTGGCGGTGTGAAGTATGCAGAGAAGCACCATCGTCAACGCACAGGACCTCCGTGGCTTTATGGAACTCCTGCTCATCGGTCTCATCTTCATCCATATCCTCATCGTCGTCGTCATCTTCATCCTTGTCGCGGCCGCAGGGAGGTCTGTCTCCTTGCCGCTTCTTGGCCTTGCCGCGGTGTCCTCCTCGACCGGGATGTTTCTTGCTAGCTCCTCCAGCACCTTCCTGGGCTTTCTCCTTGTCGAGCCGCTCGTATTCAGCCTTTTGCTACTCAACAAGCTGCTCGACCTTCTTGCAGCTCTGGAGGTCATGGCCCTTGGTGCGGTGGATCTTGCAGTACTGCTTGTTGGTGCCGTCCTGTCGGCGACCGCCACAGCCTCTGCGGCAACCTCCTTGCCGGAGCTACCAGCTTTGGGCTTCTTGCCGGACTGCTCAACGACCAGCACCTCTTTGCCTTTCTTCTTCCTGTTGTTCCACCGCCGGTTTTTCTTTGTTGGGGCAGCATCCTCACTGTCAGATCCTCCTGCTCCTATATTCTCTCCTGGGAGTCTCCTCCCTTCCTCAGCACGCGCACACTTGTCGGCCAGTGCATATAGCTCACTGACGTCTCTGATCTTGTGCATCGCCATCTCCTCCCGCATCCTGCGATTCCGCACGTTCTGATGGAACGCGCTGATTACCGCGGCAGGGTCGACATCTGGGATGTTGTGCTGTACGCTGCTGAATCTCTGAATGTACTTGCGCAAGGGCTCTTCTTCCTTCTGGGCGAGCAGATGAAGGTCATTCTCTTGGCCATGAGGCTTGTGGCCGCCTGTGAAGGCGCCGACAAACTGATGGCATAGATCGGCCCAAGAGGATATGGAGTTGTCCGGCAAGTGCATGAGCCAGGATCTGACGTTGGGCTTGAGCACCAGCGGGAAGTAGTTGGCAAGGATCTTGTCGTCCCGTCCCCCGGCAGCCTGCACCGCAATGGTGTAGATGCTGAGGAACTCCGACGGATGCGTCTTGCCGTCGTACTTCTCCGGTAAGTCTGGCTTGAAGTTCTTCGTGCTGGGCCACTGGACTTGCCGCAGCTCACGAGTGAACGCAGGGCAACCTACCGCGTACTGCAAGTCGCCTGGTTCCCCTGGCGCATGCATGTCAACAGAGGGCCCAGCGCTTGTCGGATTGACGTCGCACTTCTCTTCGGTGCTCGATGCGAGTACGAGCATCTTCTTGTTGTCGATCGTGAAGAACTTGGTGCTGATCGCGATGAGCTCGTGGATCCGACGATGCGGTGGAGTCGCTGTCGAGGTGGATCCGGCGAGTCGGCGATCTTGGCCTTCGTGGTGGAGATTGCATGGTGGTTGCACCCCCACCAGTTTCGTCGCCACCGGCTCACGGCTGGCAACCCTGCCGCGGCAGCGACGTGCTTGGCTGCCGTGGAGTGTCGCCGTTGGCGTAGCCGATGAGACTCTGAATGGTGGCCCTCCATTCGTCGATCTTGTCCGACGTCGGAGGGTAATCCAGGAGCAGTTGAGCTCGCGCCAAAGCTTCTGCCGGAGTGGCGGGCGGCAGTGGCGGACGGCGCGAGGAGCGGGATATGCTCGGACTTCTAACTATGTTAGAAGGAGCATTATCCCGTCCGGGCGACCGTGTCTCGCTCGTGCTGGCAGGTTGGCATGCATGCTAGTCTCGAGCGCCCCGGGATCCACCAGCTTGATCTTGGCCCAACAAACGTATGGTACTGCGAATACCATGACGCTGTCGGTCCTGCGCCTCCTGAGATGGGCGCGGAACAAGCACGGACGTCGAGGTCTGCGCCGCTTTGCCCTTGGACCTGGCAGCGTCGTGAGCCTCCTCGTCGACGTCCGTCCTTCCGTCGGCGTCTACCCCACCACCCATTTGCTCCGGTGGCGATGGGATCGACATGGACGGAACAGCTGCCTCCGAAGCCTTCTTCTTCGGTGGCATGTCGATGACGAAAATGAAGATCTAGCTCGTGTGAACGCCGGATCAGGTTCACACAACCTCGACGCTCCCTACCTGGCGCGCCAAAGATGTCGGGGAAACTGATCCACGAACACCTATGGGACCGGCGGACCGAGCCCCTTTCGGTTTGGCGGGGGGCGGAGGTCGCACGAAGAGCAGATCGAGGCGAAGCACACGAGCAGTTTACCCAGCTTCGGAGCTCTCCGGAGAGATAACACTCCTACTGCTGCTTGTCTGATTGTATTGTGTTCTTTGGCTTCGAACTGAGCCCAATCCTGGAGCGAACCGAACCCCCTCTACGTTGCACATGGGCCTCCTTTTATATGCTCAAGGGGTCACCGACAGGTGGCAACGCAGAGAAGGGTAAAAGCGTAAAAAGAGAGGTGGTTGGTACAGCTACCTGTATAGTGTATCCTACCTAACCCTGACGACAGGGGACAAGGGCATTAAATGCCCGTCTGTGTCGTCCAAACAGTGTAAAAAAGGACCGTCAGGGGCGCCACCGCTCGCCACGATGGCAATCTTGTCAGCACCGCTTGCCACTGTGCCCCGCTGGCTGCACAGCCTCTCACCACGTGCTCCTGGAAAGGCCCCAGGGCGACACGTTGGTGGATGCGCTGGAGCGTGGGCACTGAGTGGCCGCTTGCCACGGCAAGCGCCTTGCCGCGGTCGTTGTCTTGTCGCGTCCGGAAGCTTGTCGCTCACTGGGCCTTGCCGGGATGCGTGGCGCGTCGCGGCAAGTTCCTTGAGATGCCTTGGTTGGCCTTCCCGGCAAGTCCTCTTGCCGGGGCCTTGTCTCCTTGGCTTGAATACTTTGTTCTTGAATGGCTCCAGGGGAACCACGGAGGACCTTGGCGGTCACCCGGCAAGCCTTGCCGCGGGGCGCTGCAACTGCCTGTGCACAAGTTCGGGTATACTAGGGTACCCCTACTCTAGTACACCGACATTGGGGTGCTGTAGCATATTTCCATGATGCTTGCAAGATGCCTAGTTGCTGTTTTGGACAGATTGATGTTATATCTTGTTTCATGTGTATGTGTTGCACCGTTGCTCCGTTTGGAGTGTGCTCTATATGAAACTTGCTTAGTTTTGCATGAGGTTTCATATTAACTTGTTGCATTGATGTTTTGAATGTGTTTGCTTGATGTTTGTATGCATTTTACATCAATGCCATGTTTAACTTGTTTTGCTCATATCTTCTAGGCCGTAGCTCCGAACTAAATGAACCTTATATGTAACTTGACTAGAATTTTGTGTAGTTCATCTTGGTGCATCTTAACTTGCTGTTCAACAACTTAAACATAAGGTTTATTTGGATCTGGACCAATTTCGAAATTTTCATATGAGGACTTACTAGAATTGTTATATGTTGTTTCCGGCCTCATTTAAACTTGCTTTGTTGTGTTGCTATTGTGTGCATCATCTCTTGCCATGAGTAGCTTCATGTATGCTTTGTCATGCATCATACTTGGTTGAGCATCATGCCATGTCTATGTGTTGTGTGTTTACCTTGTTGTTTGCTTCTTTCCGGTTGTGCTCCTTCTCGATAGTTCCTGTTTCGTTGCGATTGTGAGGATTCGTTCGTCTACGCTTGGTTCGTCTTCATGGCTTCACCCTCTTCATGGACTCGTTCTTCTTCCTAGCAGGATTTCAGGCAAGATGACCATCACCTTGGATCTCACTACTATCATTGCTATGCTAGTTGCTTCGTTCTATCGCTATGCTGTGCTACCTATCACTTGTTCATCAAGCCTCCCAAATTGCCATGTCAGCCTCTAACCTTTTCACCCTTCCTAGCAAACCGTTGCTTGGCTTTGTTACCGCTTTGCTCAACCCCTCTTATAGCGTTGTTAGTTGCAGGTGAAGTTGAAGATTGCTCCATGATGGACAGGATTATGTTGGGATATCACAATATGTCTTATTTAATTAATGCACCTATATACTTGGTAAAGGGTGGAAGGCTCGGCCTTATGCTTGGTGTTTTGTTCCACTCTTGCCACTCTAGTTTCCATCATACCGATGTTATCTTCCTCGATTTTGCGTTCCTTACACGGATGGGTGATTTATGGGACCCCCTTGACAGTTCGCTTTTAATAAAACTCCTCCAGCAAGGCCCAACCTTGGTTTTACCATTTGCCTAAAAAAAGGGCAGCCCCAGTGCATGTAGCTCCCGCTTGCGCAGGGTCTGGGGAAGGGTCCGACCACTTTGGGTCTATTGTATGCAGCCTTTCCCTACATTTCTGCAAGAGGCTGTTTCTAGGACTTGAACCCGTGACCTCATGGTCACAAGGCAGCAGCTTTACCACTGCGCCAAGGCTCCCCTTCGGTTTTACCATTTGCCTACCTAAGCCTTTTTCCCTTGGGTTTCCGGAGCCCAAGGGTCATCTTTATTTAACCCCCCCGGGCCAGTGCGACTTTGAGTGTTGGTCCGAACCGAGCAACCTGTGGGGCCACCTCGGGGAAACTTGAGGGCTGGTTTTACCCATAGCTTGACTTATCCGGTGTGCCCTGAGAACGAGATACGTGTGACTCCTATCGGGATTTGTTGGCACATCGGGCGGCTTTGCTGGTCTTGTTTTACCATTGCCGAAATGTCTTGTAACCGGGATTCCGAGACTGATCGGGTCTTCCTGGGAGAAGGAATATCCTTCGTTGACCATGAGAGCTTGTGATGGGCTAAGTTGGGACACCCCTGCAGGGTATAAACTGTCGAGAGTCGTGCCTGCGGTTATGTGGCAGATGGGAATTTGTTAATGTCCGGTTGTAGATAACTTGACTTGACTTAACTAAAATGCATCAACTGCGTGTGTAGCCGTGATGGCCTCTTTTCGGTGGAGTCCGGGAAGTGTACACGGTTTTTGGGTTATGTTTGACGTAAGTAGTTTCAGGATCACTTCTTGATCATTGCTAGATTCACGACCGTTCTGTTGCTTCTCTTCTCGCTCTTGTTTGCGTATGCTAGCCACCATATATGCTTAGATGCTGCTGCAACCTCACCACTTATCCATTCCTTTACCCATTAAGCTTTGCTAGTCTTGATACCCATGGTAATGGGATTGCTAAGTGATGTCTACTGCACAACCTTCTTCTTGTAGATGTTGTTGGGCCTCCAAGTGCAGAGGTTTGTAGGATAGTAGCAAATTTCCCTCAAGTGGATGACCTAAGGTTTATCAATCCTTGGGAGGCTTATGATGAAGATGATCTCTCTCAAGCAACCATGCAACCAAATAACAAAGAGTCTCTTGTGTCCCCAACACACCCAATACAATGGTAAATTATATAGGTGCACTAGTTCGGCGAAGAGATGGTGATACAAGTGCAATATGGATGGTAGATATAGGTTTTTGTAACCTAAAATTATAAAAATAGCAAGGTAACTAATGATAAAAGTGAGCGTAAACGGTATTGCAATGGTAGGAAACAAGGCCTAAGGTTCATACTTTCACTAGTGCAAGTTCTCTCAACAATAATAACATAGATAGATCATATAACAATCCCTCAACATGCAACAAAGAGTCACTCCAAAGCCACTAATAGCGGAGAACAAACGAAGAGATTATGGTAGGGTACGAAACCACCTCAAAGTTATTCTTTTGGATCAATCTATTCAAGAGTTCGTACTAGAATAACACCTTAAGACACAAATCAACCAAAACCCTAATGTCACCTAGATACTCCATTGTCACCTCAAGTATCCGTGGGCATGATTATACGATATGCATCACACAATCTCAGATTCATCTATCCAACCAACACGAAGTACTTCAAAGAGTGCCCCAAAGTTTCTACTTGAGAGTGAAGACGAAAACGTATGCCAACCCTATGCATAGGTTCACGGGGGGAACCCGCAAGTTGATCACCAAAACATACATCAAGTGGATCACGTGATATCCCATTGTCACAACAGATAAACACGGCAAGACATACATCAACTGTTCTCAAATCCTTAAAGACTCAATCCGATAAGATAACTTCAAGAGGAAAACTCAGTTCATCACAAGAGAGTAGAGGGGGAGAAACATCATAAGATCCAACTATAATAGGAAAGCTCGCGATACATCAAGATCGTGCCATAGAGAGAACACGAGAGAGAGAGAGATCAAACACATAGCTACTGGTACATACCCTCAGCCCCGAGGGTGAACTACTCCCTCCTCGCCATGGAGAGCGCCGGGATGATGAAGATGGCCACCGATGAGGGATTCCCCCTCCGGCAAGGTGCCAGAACGGGCTCCCGAGAGGTTTTTGGTGGCTACAGAGGCTTGCGGTGGCGGAACTCCCGATCTATCTTCGTCTTCGATGTTTTTAGGGTACGTGGACTTATATAGGTGAAAGAAGTCGGTCGGGGGAGCCTCGAGGGGCCCAGGAGACAGGGGGCGTGCCCAGGGGGTGGGCGCGCCCGCCTATCTCCTGGCTTCCTCGAACCTTCCCTGTCTTGAACTCCAAGTCTCCCGGATCATATCCTTTCCAAAAGTCACGCTCCCGAAGGTTTCATTCCGTTTGGACTCTGTTTGATATTCCTTTTCTTCGAAATACTGAAACAGGCAATAAAACAGCAATATGGGTTGGGCCTCCGGTTAATAGGTTAGTCCCACAAGTAATATAAAAGTGTATAATAAAGCCCGCAATCATTCAAAACAGATAAGATAATAGCATGAATGCTTCATAAATTATAGATAGGTTGGAGACGTATCAGCATCCCCAAGCTCAATTCATGCTCGTCCTCGAGTAGGTAAATGAGAAAAGAAAGAATTTATGAAGTATGAATGCTAGAAGGTGCAAAAGTTTGATCAATGATAATTTCAATCACCTTTTATAGCATGATTATATGTCATAACAATAGTTCATCTCATAAAACTTCTCACGAACAAGCAACAAGCAATTCACATGTTAAAGCATAGACCATAAACTTGCTTGAAAACTAGCAAACTTCATCCTCAGTCATCGAACAATTACAATTCATCTTATTTTCAGGAAGGATCTATGTCAGAGCTTTGATTTAGCAAACTCCACATACTCAACTATCATATAGTCTTCTACAATTGCTAACACTCACGCAATACTAATGGTTATGGAGTTTTAATCGAACACTGAGAAAGATAGGGGATTATAGTGTTGCCTCCCAACGTATTCACCTTCGGGTGATGTTAAAAATAATAGTTCATGCTAACTTACATCCAATTGGATATATATTTCAGGATCTTTCCAACACGAGGTGCTTGCCAAAGGATAAAATGAAAAAGGGAAAGGTGAAGATCACCTTGACTCTTGCATAAAGTAAAAGACATAAAGTAAAAGATAGGCCCTTCGCAGAGGGAAGCAGAGGTTGTCATGCGCTTTTATGGTTGGATGCACAAAATCTTAATGCAAAAGAACGTCACTTTATATTGCCACTTGTATATGGACCTTTATTATGCAGTCCATCACTTTTATTGCTTCCATAACAAGATCGTATAAAGCTTATTTTCTTCACACTAATAGTTCATACATATTTAGAGAGCAATTTTTGTTGCTTGCACCGATGACAACTTACTTGAAGGATCTTACTCAATCCATAGGTAGGTATGGTGGACTCTCGTGGCAAAACTGGGTTTAAGGATATTTGGAAGCACAAGTAGTATCTCTACTTGGTGCAAGGAATTTTGGCTAGCATGAGCGGGAAAGGAAAGCTCAACATGTTTGAATGATCCATGACAATATACTTTAACTGAGATGTGGGAAAACATAACCCATTACGTTGTCTTCCTTGTCCAAAATCAACTATTTAGCATGTCATACTTAATGAGTGCCCACAATTATAAAATATGTCTAGGATAGTATATTTATATGTGGAATCTCTCTTCCTTCAATATTCTTTTATGAATTGTTCAAATGACCAATACAATGCTTGCTAACCTTCAATAATTTTACAACCTCTATTTTTTAGATGTGAAGTCATTAATCTCCATGGGATAAGCCAATGAGGCATATATAATTTCAGATTTATGACATTCAACTCATTCAACCATTTACTCATAGGATATAAGTGAAGCACACGAGTAAATGACAAACTACTCCAAAAAGATATAAGTGAAGATCATTGAGTAGCTAAATAATTATGTAACTATGTGAAGACTCTCTCTCATTTAAGAATTTCAGATCTTGGTATTGTATCCAAACAGCAAGCAAAACAAAATAAAATGACATTGCAAGGATAGCACAACTCATGTGAAGAAGCAAAAACTTAGGCTCAACCGATACTAACCGATAGTTGTTGAAGAAGAAAGGTGGGATGCCTACGGGGCATCCCCAAGCTTAGATGCTTGAGACTTCTTGAAATATTATCTTGGGTGCCTTGGGCATCCCCAATCTTGAGATTTTGTGTCTCCTTAATTCCTCTCTTTTCATGGTTTCTCTTTTTATCAAAAGCTTCATCCACAACAAACTCAACAAGAACTCGTGAGATAGGTTAGTATAAACCAATGCAAAACCTTATCATTTTCTACTGTAACAAATCACTAAAATTATTATTCAACATTGAATACTAAATGCCTCTGCATATTTAACACTCCTATCCTCAAATAGAATCATTAAACAAGCAAACATGTGCAAACAATGCAACCATAACAGCAATCTGCCAAAAAAGTATAGTCTGTAAAGAATGCAAGATTCATCATACTTCCCTAACTCCAAAAATTATGAGAAAAATACTACGCTGTAGAAGATTTATCAAATCTCAATATGCAAAAAGTTTCAACATTATACCATTCCATGACTTTTCTAGGGAATTTTTGCAACAGCGGTAAACTTTCTGTTTTCAAACAGCAACATGTATACTAGCAAAATAAGCATGGCAAAGGCTATCCTTGACATTTTTATTGAAACTAAAGATGGAAAAAATTATTGTAAATAACAGAAAGCAAATACTAACAAAAGAAAATGACGCTCCAAGCAAAACACATATCATGTGGTGAATAAAAATATAGCTCCAAGTAAAGTTACCGATGAACGAAGACGAAAGAGGGGATGCCATCCGGGGCATCCCCAAGCTTAGGCTCTTGGTTGTCCTTGAATATTACCTTGGGGTGACTTGGGCATCCCCAAGCTTAGGCTCTTGCCAATCCTTATTCCATATTCCATCGAATCTTTACCCAAAACTTGAAAACTTCACAACACAAAACTCAACAGAAAACTCGTAAGCTCCGTTAGTATAAGAAAATAAAACCACCACTTAGGTACTATAATTAACTCATTCTAAATTCATATTGGTGTAACATCTACTGTATCCCAACTTATCTATGGTTCATACCCTCCGATACTACTCATAGATTCATCAAATAAGCAAACAACACATAGAAAACAGAATCTGTCAAAAACAGAACAGTCTGTAGTAATCTGTATCAAACGTATACTTCTGGAACTCCAAAATTTCTACCCAATTAGGAAGTCCTAAGCAGTTCGTGTACCAATACATAGGAAAACGAAACAGTATCACGTTTCTATGAATTAACAAAACTAATTTACTGGGTGCAAAAGTTTATGATTCTCAGCAGGATCAACACAACTATCACCGTAAGCTATCCTAAAGGTCTTACTTGGCACTTTATTGAAACAAAAGATATAAAACATGATTACTACAGTATCATAATCATGTGTACACACAAAAACATTAAGGATAAATATTGGGTTGTCTCCCAACAAGCGCTTTTCTTTAATGCCTTTTAGCTAGGCATGATGATGACAATGATGCTCACATAAAAGGTAAGAATTAAAACATAACGGGAGCATCATGAAGCAAATGACTAGCACATTGAAGTCTAACCCACTTCCTATGCATAGGTATTTTGTGAGCAAACAACTTATGGGGAAAATAATCAACTAGCATAGGAAGGTAAAACAAGCATAGCTTCAAGATTTTCAACACATAGAGAGGAAACTTGATATTATTGCAATTCCTACAAGCATATGTTCCTCCCTTATAATAATTTTCAGTAGCATCATGAATGAATTCAACAATATAAACAGCACCTAAAGCATTCTTTTCATGATCTATAAGCATAGAAAATTTACTACTCTCCACATGAGCAAAATTCTTCTCATTCGGAATAGTGGGAGTATCATAAGAGACATGAACACTAAAAATTGTTTCCACATTAAAAGAGTAATGTTCAGAAAAAGGGTAATCATAGTCATGACAAGTTTTATAAATATAATCTTCACTAATTTTTGTAGCATAAGTTTCATCACAATAATCATCATAAGTAGCAACTTCGTTCTCATCATAATTGATTGAAACCTCTTCCAAGGTAGTGGAATCATCACTAAATAAAGTTGACACTCTACCAAATCCACTTTCATATTCATCACAATAAGATTCAACATACTCCAAAATAGTGGGATCACTACTTCCTAAAGTTGACACTCTTCCAAACCCACTTTCATCAATATAATCATCATAGGTAAGAGGCATGCTATCATCATAACAACTTTGCATATCAAAACTTGGGAGGCAAAAAATATCATCTTCATTAAACATAGCATCCCCAAGCTTGGGACAAACATTAATTTAAGAAAATATATTCTCAAATATTTCATCCTCATCAAACATAGCTTCCCCAAGCTTGGGCCCTTTCATATCATAAGCATAATCACTCTCATCATTAAAAATATGGATAGCACCAATAGTATAGCAATTATCACCATCACAATGAGTAGTAGGAGAAACATCATTTGGGAGGGATACCTTTCTACCTTTGTTGCTCCTTCTTTTCTTTTTCTTCTTCACATTATGCGTGGGTTCAACCTTCCTCTTTAAGCTCCTTATTGACGAGATTGGTTGAATAGAAAGCTCCTCCTCGTTACCTGATTCATCATAAGAAATAATAGGAGGATAATGGGAAGTCTCTTCCCTTTCATTAGTATTCTCATCATCTTCTATTTGGTTTCTTTTCTTTAGGTAATTGGCAATATAAGGATTTTCAATGCAATTCACCGCACAAAACATATAAATTGTCTCTAGATCAAAATCAAGAAGTTTATAACAGGCAAATTCTGAAAGGTGATTAATTAAATGATTCATTTCTTCATAACCCATAAGAAAACTAAGTTCATTATAATGTGCAAGGGAAATCAAATCATCACAATTTTTGGACACAATTCGATCATGAAACAACTTGCATCGGAGATGTAAATGACCACTTTCATTGCAAAGTTCACAAGTACGGCCAAGGAAACTATAATTCTTCAGCACTCTTATCTAGCCTTTCTTGTAACAATTTAGTTTCTACATGATTATGACTCTTGCAATATCTATCTTCTCTATTTGGTGTATCTATGCAAACCCAATGCTCTCCACAAAAATCGACATGCTTATAGGAGACATTTTCATCATAACTAGTGCAATCATTATTAGTACTATGGATATCCAAGGAGTTCATACTAACAACATTGCAATCATACTCATCATTCAAAGATTTAGTATCAAACATTTTAATGCATTCTTCTTCTAGCAATTGAGCACAATTTTCCTTTCCATCAAACTCACGAAAGATATTAAAAAGATGAAGCGTATGAGACAAACTTAACTCCGTTTTTTGTAGTTTTTCCTTTATAAACTAAACTAGTGATAAAACAAGAAACAAAAAGATTCGATTGCAAGATCTAAAGATATACCTTCAAGCACTCACCTCTCCGGCAACGGCGCCAGAAAAGAGGTTGATGTCTACTACACAACCTTATTCTTGTAGACGTTGTTAGGCCTCCAAGTGCGGAGGTTTGTAGGATAGTAGCAAATTTCCCTCAAGTGGATGACCTAAGGTTTATCAATCCGTGGGAGGCGTAGGATGAAGATGGTCTCTCTCAAGCAACCCTGCAACCAAATAACAAAGAGTCTCTTGTGTCCCCAACACACCCAATACAATGGTAAATTGTATAGGTGCACTAGTTCGGCGAAGAAATGGTGATACAAGTGCAATATGGATGGTAGATATAGGTTTTTGTAATCTAAAATTATAAAACAGCAAGGTAACTAATGATAAAAGTGAGCGTAAACGGTATTGTAATGGTAGGAAACAAGGCCTAGGGTTCATACTTTCACTAGTGCAGGTTCTCTCAACAATAATGACATAGATAGATCATATAACAATCCCTCAACATGCAACAAAGAGTCACTCCAAAGCCACTAATAGCGGAGAACAAACGAAGAGATTATGGTAGGGTACGAAACCACCTCAAAGTTATTCTTTCGGATCAATCTATTCAAGAGTTCATACTAGAATAACACCTTAAGACACAAATCAACCAAAACCCTAATGTCACCTAGATACTCCATTGTCACCTCAAGTATCCGTGGGCATGATTATACGATATGCATCACACAATCTCAGATTCATCTATCCAACCAACACAAAGTACTTCAAAGAGTGCCCCAAAGTTTATACCGAAGAGTCAAGACGAAAACGTGTGCCAACCCCTATGCATAGGTTCATGGGAGGAACCCGCAAGTTGATCACCAAAACATAAATCAAGTGGATCACGTGATATCCCATTGTCACCACAGATAAACATGGCAAGACATACATCAAGTGTTCTCAAATCCTTAAAGACTCAATCTGATAAGATAACTTCAAGAGGAAAACTCAATTCATCACAAGAGAGTAGAAGGGGAGAAACATCATAAGATCCAACTATAATAGAAAAGCTCGCGATACATCAAGATCGTGCCATAGAGAGAACACGAGAGAGAGAGAGAGATCAAACACATAGCTACTGGTACATACCCTCATCCCCGAGGGTGAACTACTCCCTCCTCGTCATGGAGAGCACCGGGATGATGAAGATGGCCACCAGTGAGGGATTCCCCCCTCCGGCACGGTGCCGGAACGGGCTCCCGAGAGATTTTTGGTGGCTACAGAGGCTTGCGGCGGCGGAACTCCTAATCTATCTTCGTCTTCGATGTTTTTAGGGCAGGTGGACTTATATAGGCGAAAGAAGTCGGTCGGGGGAGCCTCGAGGGGCCCAGGAGACAGGGGGCACGCCCTCCTATCTCATGGCTTCCTCGAACCTTCCCTGGCTTGAACTCCAAGTCTCCCGGGTCATATCCTTTCCAAAAATCACGCTCCCGAAGGTTTCATTCCGTTTGGACTCTGTTTGATATTCCTTTTCTTCGAAATACTGAAACAGGCAATAAAACAACAATATGTGTTGGGCTTCCGGTTAATAGGTTAGTCCCAAAAGTAATATAAAAGTGTATAATAAAGCCTGTAATCATTCAAAACAGATAAGATAATAGCATGAATGCTTCATAAATTATAGATATGTTGGAGATGTATCACTAAGTCCTCGTGGCTCACAGATTACTACAACAACAGTTGCAGGTGCAGGTATTGCGATGACCATGACGCGAGAGCGATGTTTACTTGTTTTGGAGTTCTTCTTCTGCTTCTTCTTCGATCAGGGGGTAGGTTCCAGGTCGGCAACCTGGGCTAGCAGGGTGGATGTCGTTTGAGTTTTTGTTTGTGTTTCATCCGTAGTTGGATGATGCTCTTGTGTATGATGTTGTTGTATTTTTGTGGCATTGTATGCCTCTTGTATGTATCCCAACTATAATGTAATGGTACGATGTAATGATATCCACCTTGCAAAAGCGTCTCCAATATGCGCTTCTATCCTTGGTGGGACCTTCGAGTTCCTTTAGGATAGGGTCGCATATTGGGTGTGACAAAGCAATGGTCAGAACCGTTCCAACCGAGCAACACCCACCAAGAAGGATCTAAGTCACATTATTTGTTTCAAGTGCGAGAAGAATGGCATTACGCCACGGAGTGTTCTGAAGCAAAGAATGGAAATGGAAGTGGAAGCTTTGGAAAGAAGCCCAACCCTTCAACAGGGGACAAGTGAACCACATTAGCATGGAGGAGGTTGAAGCGCAACCCGATGCGTAATAGGCAAGTTTTTGGTTAAGCCATTTACTGCAATCGTTCTTTTTGATACTGGTGCATCGCATTCATGCATATCAAGGGGATTTCTGGATAAGTTTAAACTGCCAACCCAAGCCCTTTGGTCACCCATGTTAGTAACCTTGCCAGGAGCAGAGTATATGGCTAGCCTATGGTGTGATCAGTTACCATTAAGGATTGGTAAATACGTGTTTCCCTCAGACCTAATAGTATTGGAGTCACAAGGACTAGATGTGATATTAGGCATGGATTGGTTATCGAAGTATGGAGGGAACATTGACTGCGCCAGTAATTCGATTTTGCTCACCACCCAAGAAGGAAGAATGATTAAGTATGTATCCTAGCGTGTGCCGAAGAGGACTCAAGTGAATTCCTTATCAGGAGTTGTACAGGAGGAAGTACCAGTGGTGAAGGATTTCCCTGATGTATTTCCAGAGGAGTTGCTAGGCATGCCACCGGATAGAGACATTGAGTTTTTGATTGAGCTTTTGCCAGGCACAGGGCCAATATCTAAGAGACCGTACAGGATGCCAGCAAAGGATTTGGAGGAAATTAAGAAGCAGATTAAGGAGTTACTGGATAAAGGCTATATTTGCCCAAGTTCATCACCTTGGGGATCACCAGTACTTCTAGTGGAGAGGAAGGATGGATAGTTGAGGATGGTTGTTGATTACCGTGGATTGAATGAGGTGACGATCAAGAACAAGTACCCACTACCAATGATCAATGATTTGTTTGACCAGTTGCAAGGAGCTATAGTATTTTCCAAGTTCGATCTGCGATCAGGATACCACCAGCTGAAGATTCGAGAGTAGGATATACCTAAGACAACTTTTACCACGTGGTACAGGCTATATGAGTATACCGTTATGTCATTTGGTCTGACTAACGCGCCTGCCTATTTCATGAACATGATGAACAAGGTATTTATGCAGTTTTTGGATAAGTTCGTCGTGGTGTTCATTGATGACATATTGGTCTACTCGAAGAATGAAGAGGAACATAAGGAGCATTTGCGTTTGGTACTTGGGAAGCTCAGGGAACATCAGTTATATGCCAAGTTTAGCAAGTGTGAGTTTTGGTTGAAAGAAGTTGGATTCCTCGGACATGTTATATCTGGAGAAGGAATAGCAGTAGACCCCACCAAGGTTGTCACTGTGACAAATTGGGAAGCACCCACATCGGTTGCGGAGATCCGGAGTTTCCTTGGACTCGCAGGATACTACCGGAGGTTCATTGAGAATTTCTCGAAGATTGCAAAGCCCATGACAGAGTTGTTGAAGAAGGACACCAAGTTCAAATGGATTGAGGAATGTGAGGCCAGTTTTCAGGAGTTGAAGAAATGCTTGGTTACAGCTCCAGTCTTGATTCTTACAGATCAAAGCAAGGATTATCAAGTGTATTGCAACGCTTCTGGTCGAGGACTTGGAGCAATGCTTATGCAGGAGGGAAGAGTGGTTTCATATGCTTCACGATAGCTTAAACCCCATGAGTTGAATTATGCTACACACGATTTGGAGTTAGCAGCCGTAGTGCATGCATTGAAGACATGGAGGCATTTTCTCATCGGAAACCACTGTGAGGTGTACACGGACCACAAGAGTTTGAAGTATATCTTCACCCAGAAGGAGTTGAATCTCAAGAAGAGGAGATGGTTAGAGTTCATTAAGGATTATGATATGAGATTGCATTATCATCCCGGAAAGGCTAACGTAGTAGCCGATGCATTGAGTCGCAACAGTCATGTCAATACACTCATGATCGGAGAGTTACCCAAGGAGTTAGCTAAGGATCTTCGCGAGCAATGTCTGGAAATAGTTCCGAGAGGTTATGTAGCAGCATTTGAAATTCAGTCTACTTTGATGGATAAGATCAGAGAAGCTCAGAAGACGGACAAGGAGATTGCCGAGATAAAGGAAAGGATGAGCAAAGGAAGGCCAAAGGATTTCGTGAGGATGAGCACGATACCTTATGGTTTGAGGACCACGTATATGTGCCTAATGACTCGGAGATTAGGAAGTTGATTCTGCAGGAGGCCCATGATTCGCCGTAGTCGATTCACCCAGGAAATACCAAGATGTATCTGGATTTGAAAGACAGTTTCTAGTGGACCGGAATGAAGAAGGATATTGTGGAGTATGTAGCAGTTTGTGATGTATGTCAGAGAGTGAACGCAGAGCATCAGACGCCAACTGGATTGTTACAGCCACTGCTCATACCCGAATGGAAGTGGGATAAGCTAGGCATGGATTTTATCACGGGATTACCCAGGACTCGTTCAGGCTATGACTCGATATGGGTTGTAGTCGATCGTTTGACGAAGGTAGCTCATTTCATCCTAGTGAAGACCACTTACACCAGTGCTAAGTTGGTAAAGATATATATGACCAGGATCGTATGTCTGCATGGAGTTCCGAGGACCATTCTATCAGATAGAGGAACCCAGTTTACCTCAAAGTTCTGGAATCAGTTGTACGAAACTGTGGGTACCAGGCTAGAGTTTAGTACAGCCTTTCATCCACAGACAAGTGGACAGACCGAGAGAGTCAATCAGATCCTGGAGGACATGTTGAGAGCTAGTGCGCTAGACTATGGATCTAGTTGGGGCGACAATTTGCCATATGCAGAGTTCTCTTACAACAACAGTTATCAAGCCAGTTTGAAGATGGCCCCTTTCGAAGCTTTGTACGGAAGGAGGTGCAGGACACCATTGTTGTGGGATGAAGTTGGAGACCGTCATTTGTTTGGACCAGATTTGATTAAAGAGTCTGAAGAGAAGGTTAAGTTGATTCGCGATAGACTCAAGGTAGCCCAGTCCAGGCAGAAGAGCTATGCGGATTCTAAACGCAAGGAGACAGGTTATGAAGTCGGAGACAGAGTGTAGCTTCGTGTGTCCCCACTTCGAGGAGTTAAGCGATTTGGAGTTAAGGGAAAGTTAGCACCACGTTTTGTGGGACCATACAATGTTTTGGAACATATGGGAGAAGTTGCTTACAAGTTGGAGTTGCTCGAAGGATTGTCAGGAGTTCACGATAGGTTCCTCGTTTCCCAGCTGAAGAAGTGCCACGCAGAGATGGCTGATATTCCTCTGAGAGATATAGTGCCACTGGAAGTGATTCAGTTGGATAGCGATTTGACCTACGAGAAGAAACCAGTCAAGATTCTCGAGTTTGCCAGTCTTGTCACACGCAACAAGGTTATCAAGTTCTGCAAAGTTCACTGGAGCCACCATACCGAGGATGAAGCCACCTGGGAACAAGAGGAAGACCTACGGAAGGACCACCCACACCTATTTTCTAGCCATCCCGAATCTCGAGGGCGAGATTCATCTTAAGGGGGATAGGTTTGTAACATCCCAAATTTTCAATTTGGAATGTTATACATTAGATCATCATTGCATATCATATTTTATTGCATTTTGGTTTGATCCTAGAAATTCAACGCAACTCAAGGACCCACGGAGAGAGTTGGGGATTTCGTTATTTTCATGTTTGAGTTTTCTCAAATTTTAAAAAGAGGATCGTTTGATTTAAATTATTTTCTCTTCGAATATTTCCTTTATGAAAATAAAAGGGAGCGGATAAAATTACTTCCCCAAAATAAAGAAATATTGAAGGTTAAATATTAGAATCAAATAAGAACTTATTTCGGAGTTTTATCGCAGTTTTATTTGAATTAGGAAAAATATGCGTTTTTCAAAATTGCATTAGAGGCCCAAATAAATGTTCACTTTATCCGCTATATTTTTAGAGGACGGGGAAAATTTATTTCAGGATTTTTGGAGCCCGTTTAGTATTTCCTTTCTTTGTTTTTCTACGCGTGGAATTATTTAAAAAACGCCAACCGACCTAACCGGGCCGTGTCCGCCTGGGACACTATCCCGCCCGGCCCTTTAAGCCGTGGGGGCCCGAGCCGCTAGCGCGCCTCCTGAAACCCTAGAGCCGTCGCCCGAACCGCACCACCGCCGCCGGTTCCGCGCCACCGTCACCGCCGCATCACCGTCCCGTGCCGCTGCCGCGTCGCCCTCGCCTCCTCGCAGCGCCGCCGCCGCCCCGGAGCCGCT